>NW_026728929.1:232500-255000 GCF_030272615.1 Cryptomeria japonica
CAGGCCCGGTTGTTGGGTGCGCTCCCACCCTGGCGCGCGCGAAGTTGGAAGTTGGGTTAATTGCCCGGGCGCGCACCTTCGCCAGGGTGGGCACCTTGGTGCGCACACCTTGGCTGGGCTGCGCACCAGGGCGGGCTCAAGATGGCACCAGCATTCCCTTTTTCTCACTATCTTTCAAAACGGAAATTTTAAAATCTCATTTTTTTTTGCCTTTTTCTGGAAATTAGTGAAGGCAGCGCATCAAAGGTGCGCACCTCGCTGCCCACCACGGTGCGCAACGCCGGTGGGCACCCGGGAGTGCTTCGAAGTGTGCTCCAAGGTGCTGCGTGCACGTTGTCGGAGCCCGGTTTGCCCCGGGTGCGCACCTCGCGTGCACCTTCGTCGGGGTGGGCACCTTGGCTGGGTTTGCCCCGGCTGCGCTCCGAAGCGGGGTTATTGGAGCGCCGCCTCTTTTTTTGTCGGAGCGTTTGGTGGGGTTTCTCGCATTGGCTCTTCCGAGGCCCGGTTGCCACCCTGGCGCGCACGAAGTCGGAAGTAGGGTTAATTGCCCGGGTGCGCACCTTTGCCAGGGTGGGCACCTTACCTGGGCTGCGCACCAGGGCGGGCTCAAGATGGCACGCGCGTTCCGTTTTTTTCACTATCTTTCAAAACGGAAATTTTAAAATCTCCTTTTTTTTTTGCCTTTTCTGGAAATTAGTGAAGGCAGCGCATCAAAGGTGCGCACCTCGCTGCCCACCTTGGTGTGCTCTGAGGTGCGCACCCGGGAGCGCTACGAAGTGTGCTCCAAGGTGCGGCGTGCACGTTGTCGGAGCCCGGTTTGCCCCGGGTGCGCACCTCGCCTGCACCTTGGCCGGGGTGGGCACCTTGGCTGGGTTTGCCCAGGGTGCGCTCCGAAGCGGGGTTACTGGAGCGCCCCCTCTTTTTTTGTCAGAGCGTTTGGTGGGGTTTCTCGCATTGGCTCTTCCCAGGCCCGGTTGTTGGGTGCGCTCCCACCCTGGCGCGCGCGAAGTTGGAAGTTGGGTTAATTGCCCGGGCGCGCACCTTCGCCAGGGTGGGCACCTTGGTGCGCACACCTTGGCTGGGCTGCGCACCAGGGCGGGCTCAAGATGGCACCAGCATTCCCTTTTTCTCACTATCTTTCAAAACGGAAATTTTAAAATCTCGTTTTTTTTTTGCCTTTTATGGAAATTAGTGAAGGCATCGCATCAAAGGTGCGCACCTCGCTGCCCACCTTGGTGTGCTCCGAGGTGCCCACCACGGTGCGCAACGCCGGTGCGAACCCGGGAGCGCCCCGATGTGTGCTCCAAGGTGCGGCGTGCACGAAGTCGGACCCCGGTTTGCCCCGGGTGCGCACCTCGCGTGCACCTTGGTGCGCACACCTTGGCTGGGTTGCGCGGCCTGGTGGGCACCATGGTGCGCACCAAGGAGCGCTCCGAAGTGTGCTCCAAGGTGCGGCGTGCACGAAGTCGGAGCCCGGTTTGCCCCGGGTACGCACCTCGCGTGCACCTTCGCCGGGGTGGGCACCTCGGCTGGGTTGCGCGCCCTGGTGCGCACCAAGGAGCGCTCCGAAGTGTGCTCCAAGGTGCGGCGTGCACGAAGTCGGAGCCCGGTTTGCCCCGGGTGCGCACCTTCGCCGCGGTGCGCACCATGGCGTGCACGAAGTCGGAGCCCGGTTTGCCCCGGGTGCGCACCTCGCGTGCACCTTCGGCGGGGTTGCGCGCCCTGGTGGGCACCATGGTGCGCACCAAGGAGCGCTCCGAAGTGTGCTCCAAGGTGCGGCGTGCACGAAGTCGGAGCCCGGTTTGCCCCGGGTGCGCACCTCGCGTGCACCTTCGGCGGGGTTGCGCGCCCTGGTGGGCACCATGGTGCGCACCAAGGAGCGCTCCGAAGTGTGCTCCAAGGTGCGGCGTGCACGAAGTCGGAGCCCGGTTTGCCCCGGGTGCGCACCTCGCGTGCACCTTCGCCGCGGTGGGCACCATGGCGTGCACGAAGTCGGAGCCCGGTTTGCCCCGGGTGCGCACCTCGCGTGCACCTTCGCCGGGGTGGGCACCTCGGCTGGGTTGCGCGCCCTGGTGCGCACCAAGGAGCGCTCCGAAGTGTGCTCCAAGGTGCGGCGTGCACGAAGTTGGAGCCCGGTTTGCCCCGGGTGCGCACCTCGCGTGCACCTTCGCCAGGGTGGGCACCTCGGTGCGCACACCTTCTCAATGTTTTCTTGCCTTTTCTGGAAATTGGTGAAGGCAGCGCATCAAAGGTGCGCACCTCGGTGTGCTCCGAGGTGCGAACCCGAGAGCGCTCCGAGGTGCCCACGAAGTCGAAAGTCGGGTTAATTGCATTGTTTTCCCCGGGTGCGCTCCGAGGTGCGCAACATCGGCGCGCACCAAGGAGGGCTCCGAAGTGTGCTCCAAGGTGCGCACGATGGCGTGCACCTCTGGTGCGCACGATTCGGAGCTCGGTTTGACCGGGGTGCGCACACCTTGGCTGGGTTGCGCACCTTTTGTGCGCTCCAAGGTGCGCACGAAGTCGGAGCTCGGTTTGCCCCGGGTGCGCACCTTCGCCAGGGTGCGCACCTTGATGCGCACGCCTTGGCTGGGCTGCGCACCTTGGTGGGCGCCATGGTGCGCACCTTTCGTGCGCTCCAAGGTGCGCACGAAGTCGGAGCTCGGTTTGCCCCGGGTGCGCACCTTGGTGGGCGCCATGGTGCACTCCGAGGTGCCCAAGATTGGTGCGCACCAAGGAGCGCTCCGAAGTGCGCTCCAAGGTGCGCGCGAAGTCGAAAGTTGGGTTAATTGTCCGGTTTGCCTCGGGTGCGCACCTTGCGTGCACCTTCGCCAGGGTGGGCGCCTTGGTGCGCACACCTTGGCTGGGCTGCGCACACCTTGGCACCCGCGTTTCCTTCATTTTAAATTTTTTTTTTTTACAATCTCTCAAGTGGGAAATTCTATAATCTCAACTTTTTTTGCCTTTTCAGGAAACTTTTGAATGGAGCGCATCATTGGTGCGCTCCGAAGTGTGCTCCAAAGCTCTCTCCAGCTGCGTGCACCTGCCCCGGCCGCGCACCCGGCCCCGCCCAGCTTCGCTCACCTGTCCCGGGCGTCTGGTGCGGAACCTTAGAGTAAGAAACATCACCGTGCACCTTGGCCAACGTGCGCGACTCGACCGAGCGCGCACTGGCCGAGGTGCACACCGATTTCACCTGGGTGCGCGCGCAGCACCTCGGGCGCACCGGGGTGCGCGCACAACGCCCGGGTTGCACCGTGGCCTGTGTGCTCGGGGCGCCTCGGGTGCGCGCTCGGTGTCGCCCCCGCGCGCGCGGTAGTGCGGGCAGCGCACCCCGGCCCGGCCCGGCCCCGACGAGAACGCAAACGGGCAAAAGGTTTATTCAAATAGCATTGCGATGCCCGGCGAAAAACTAAAAAAGGGTGCAACACCGGGACTTCCCGGGAGGTCACCCATCCCAGTACTACTCCGGCCCAAGCGCGCTTAACTGCGGAGTTCTGATGGGATCCGGTGCACTAACGCTGGTATGATCGCACCCGTTATGAGCTTGTCGCAGTGTGTACTTAGCAAACCGCGACCCACGTGCGAATCCACCCCGGCCACCCACCCCCGTCGAGGTGCACACCCTCCCTCGCGAAGTGCGCCCCGTTCGCCAAGTGTGAGCCCTGCCCGGGTGCGCGCACCTTGCTAGGGCGTCGGGTGTGCACCCGGCCCGGCCTACGTGCGTGCACCTGTAGGGGGCGTCGTGTGCGTGCAGTGTCCCGTCTGCAACGCGGTGCCCACACACCACCTCGGGCGCAACGACCTGCGCTCACATGTGGGCCGAGTGCACCTTGGTGCATGTTCGGGGCGCCTCGGGTGCACGCTCGATCTTGCCCCGGTGCACCAAGGCGCTCGGTTTGCCCCGGGTGCGCACTTGGTGCAAGGTGGGCACCCAAAATAGGGATCAAGCACCAAAACACAAGTTTCGGGATGCAAAATGGGACCCAAGGACCACAAATGCGTTCCAAGACCCATGATGGGTCCACGAGAACAAAAATGTGTTCCGAGACTTAATAAACAAATATTGGGTTTTAGGAGAAGAAACATGCTCTGATGCCCAAAACGAGAATCGACCCCGAAAAGGCCACAGGCCAAAAGTGGGATGCGAGACAAAAAAAAATGGGACCCGAGGACCAAAATTGGGTTCCCAGGTCGAAGACAGGGCAACCGGACAAGAAACGACCTCTAAGGCTCGAAATGAGTCCCGACGACTAAAACTTGACAAGAAGCACCCATCAGGCACCCAACTCGACACCCATGGGATGCCGACCCACCCGGGCTTCCACCTAGCACACCTTGGCACCCACCCACCCTCGCACCCAACCTCGCACCCAACTTAGCACCTTTGAACCCACATTGGCACTCACCCTGACCCTGGCACCTTGGAACCCACATTGGCACTCACCTTGACCCTGGCACCCACCTTTGCACTCACCTTGGGACCCACCCTGGCTCCCACCTCGGCACCCACCCAGACACCCACCTTGGTTCCTTGGCACCCACCTTGGATCCTTGGCACCCACCCCGACACCCACCTTGGCACGCAACTTGGCTACTTGCCACCCACCTTGGCTCCTTGACGCCCACCCCGACAACCACCCCGTGACCTACCCTGGCTAGGGTTGGTGCACACCCACCCTGGTGCCCACCTTGGCACCCACCCTATGACCCACCTTGGCACGCACCTTAGTACCCACCCCGTTACCCACCCTAGGACCCACCCCGTGACCCACCTTGGCCAGGGTGGGTGCCTTGGTGCGCACAACTTGCCTGGGCTGCACACCAGGGCGGGCTCAAGATGGCACCCGCGTTCCGTTTTTTTCACTATCTTTCAAAACGGAAATTTTAAAATCTCATTTTTTTCTTTTTTTTGCCTTTTCTGGAAATTAGTGAAGGCAGCGCATCAAAGGTGCGCAATGCTGGTGCGAACCCGGGAGCGCTCCGATGTGTGCTCCAAGGTGCGGCGTGCACGAAGTCCGAGCCCGGTTTGCCCCGGGTGCGCACCTCGCGTGCACCTTCGCCGGGGTGAGCACCTTGGCTGGGTTGCGCGCCCTGGTGCGTACCAAGGAGCGCTCTGAAGTGTGCTCCAAGGTGCGGCGTGCACGAAGTCGGAGCCCGGTTTGCCCCGGGTGTGCACCTCGGGTGCGCACCTCGCGTGCACCTTCGCTGCGGTGGGCACCTTGGCTGGGTTGCGCGCCTTGGTGGGCACCATGCAGTGCACGAAGTCGGAGCCCGGTTTGCCCCGGGCGCGCACCTCCGCCAGGGTGGGCACCTTGGTGCGCACAACTTGCCTGGGCTGCGCATCAGGAAGGGCTCAAGATGGCACCCGCGTTCCGTTTTTTTCACTATCTTTCAGAACGGAAATTTTAAAATATCGTTTTTTTTTGCCTTTTCTGGAAATTAGTGAAGGCAGCGCATCAAAGGTGCGCAACGCTGGTGCGAACCTGGGAGCGCTCCGATGTGTGCTCCAAGGTGCGGCGTGCACGAAGTCGGAGCCCGGTTTGCCTCGGGTGCGCCCTGGTGGGCACCATGGTGCGCACCAAGGAGCGCTCCGAAGTGTGCTCCAAGGTGCGGCCTGCACGAAGTCGGAGCCCGGTTTGCCCCGGGTGTGCACCTCGGGTGGGCACCTTGGTGCGCATGCCTTGCCTGGGCTGCGCACCAGGGCGGGCTCAAGATGGCACCCGCGTTCCTTTTTTTTCACTATCTTTCAAAACGGAAATTTTAAAATCTCATTTTTTTTTGCCTTTTTCTGGAAATTAGTGAAGGCAGCGCATCAAAGGTGCGCACCTCGCTGCCCACCACGGTGCGCAACGCCGGTGGGCACCCGGGAGTGCTTCGAAGTGTGCTCCAAGGTGCTGCGTGCACGTTGTCGGAGCCCGGTTTGCCCCGGGTGCGCACCTCGCGTGCACCTTCGTCGGGGTGGGCACCTTGGCTTGGTTTGCCCCGGCTGCGCTCCGAAGCGGGGTTATTGGAGCGCCGCCTCTTTTTTTGTCGGAGCGTTTGGTGGGGTTTCTCGCATTGGCTCTTCCGAGGCCCGGTTGCCACCCTGGCGCGCACGAAGTCGGAAGTAGGGTTAATTGCCCGGGTGCGCACCTTTGCCAGGGTGGGACCTTACCTGGGCTGCGCACCAGGGCGGGCTCAAGATGGCACGCGCGTTCCATTTTTTTCACTATCTTTCAAAACGGAAATTTTAAAATCTCCTTTTTTTTTTGCCTTTTCTGGAAATTAGTGAAGGCAGCGCATCAAAGGTGCGCACCTCGCTGCCCACCTTGGTGTGCTCTGAGGTGCGCACCCGGGAGCGCTACGAAGTGTGCTCCAAGGTGCGGCGTGCACGTTGTCGGAGCCCGGTTTGCCCCGGGTGCGCACCTCGCCTGCACCTTGGCCGGGGTGGGCACCTTGGCTGGGTTTGCCCAGGGTGCGCTCCGAAGCGGGGTTACTGGAGCGCCCCCTCTTTTTTTGTCAGAGAGTTTGGTGGGGTTTCTCGCATTGGCTCTTCCCAGGCCCGGTTGTTGGGTGCGCTCCCACCCTGGCGCGCGCGAAGTTGGAAGTTGGGTTAATTGCCCGGGCGCGCACCTTCGCCAGGGTGGGCACCTTGGTGCGCAAACCTTGGCTGGGCTGCGCACCAGGGCGGGCTCAAGATGGCACCAGCATTCCCTTTTTCTCACTATCTTTCAAAACGGAAATTTTAAAATCTCGTTTTTTTTTTGCCTTTTATGGAAATTAGTGAAGGCATCGCATCAAAGGTGCGCACCTCGCTGCCCACCTTGGTGTGCTCCGAGGTGCCCACCACGGTGCGCAACGCCGGTGCGAACCCGGGAGCGCCCCGATGTGTGCTCCAAGGTGCGGCGTGCACGAAGTCGGACCCCGGTTTGCCCCGGGTGCGCACCTCGCGTGCACCTTGGTGCGCACACCTTGGCTGGGTTGCGCGGCCTGGTGGGCACCATGGTGCGCACCAAGGAGCGCTCCGAAGTGTGCTCCAAGGTGCGGCGTGCACGAAGTCGGAGCCCGGTTTGCCCCGGGTGCGCACCTTCGCCGCGGTGGGCACCATGGCGTGCACGAAGTCGGAGCCCGGTTTGCCCCGGGTGCGCACCTCGCGTGCACCTTCGCCGGGGTGGGCACCTCGGCTGGGTTGCGCGCCCTGGTGCGCACCAAGGAGCGCTCTGAAGTGTGCTCCAAGGTGCGGCGTGCACGAAGTCGGAGCCCGGTTTGCCCCGGGTGTGCACCTCGGGTGCGCACCTCGCGTGCACCTTCGCTGCGGTGGGCACCTTGGCTGGGTTGCGCGCCTTGGTGGGCACCATGCAGTGCACGAAGTCGGAGCCCGGATTGCCCCGGGCGCGCACCTCCGCCAGGGTGGGCACCTTGGTGCGCACAACTTGCCTGGGCTGCGCACCAGGAAGGGCTCAAGATGGCACCCGCGTTCCGTTTTTTTCACTATCTTTCAGAACGGAAATTTTAAAATCTCGTTTTTTTTTGCCTTTTCTGGAAATTAGTGAAGGCAGCGCATCAAAGGTGCGCAACGCTGGTGCGAACCTGGGAGCGCTCCGATGTGTGCTCCAAGGTGCGGCGTGCACGAAGTCGGACCCCGGTTTGCCCCGGGTGCGCACCTCGCGTGCACCTTGGTGCGCACACCTTGGCTGGGTTGCGCGCCCTGGTGGGCACCATGGTGCGCACCAAGGAGCGCTCCGAAGTGTGCTCCAAGGTGCGGCGTGCACGAAGTCGGAGCCCGGTTTGCCCCGGGTGCGCACCTCGCGTGCACCTTCGCCGCGGTGGGCACCATGGCGTGCACGAAGTCGGAGCCCGGTTTGCCCCGGGTGCGCACCTCGCGTGCACCTTCGCCGGGGTGGGCACCTTGGTGTGCAGACCTTGGCTGGGTTGCGCGCCCTGGTGGGCACCATGGTGCGCACCAAGGAGCGCTCCGAAGTGTGCTCCAAGGTGCGGCCTGCACGAAGTCGGAGCCCGGTTTGCCCCGGGTGTGCACCTCGGGTGGGCACCTTGGTGCGCATGCCTTGCCTGGGCTGCGCACCAGGGCGGGCTCAAGATGGCACCCGCGTTCCTTTTTTTTCACTATCTTTCAAAACGGAAATTTTAAAATCTCATTTTTTTTTGCCTTTTTCTGGAAATTAGTGAAGGCAGCGCATCAAAGGTGCGCACCTCGCTGCCCACCACGGTGCGCAACGCCGGTGGGCACCCGGGAGTGCTTCGAAGTGTGCTCCAAGGTGCTGCGTGCACGTTGTCGGAGCCCGGTTTGCCCCGGGTGCGCACCTCGCGTGCACCTTCGTCGGGGTGGGCACCTTGGCTGGGTTTGCCCCGGCTGCGCTCCGAAGCGGGGTTATTGGAGCGCCGCCTCTTTTTTTGTCGGAGCGTTTGGTGGGGTTTCTCGCATTGGCTCTTCCGAGGCCCGGTTGCCACCCTGGCGCGCACGAAGTCGGAAGTAGGGTTAATTGCCCGGGTGCGCACCTTTGCCAGGGTGGGCACCTTACCTGGGCTGCGCACCAGGGCGGGCTCAAGATGGCACGCGCGTTCCGTTTTTTTCACTATCTTTCAAAACGGAAATTTTAAAATCTCCTTTTTTTTTTGCCTTTTCTGGAAATTAGTGAAGGCAGCGCATCAAAGGTGCGCACCTCGCTGCCCACCTTGGTGTGCTCTGAGGTGCGCACCCGGGAGCGCTACGAAGTGTGCTCCAAGGTGCGGCGTGCACGTTGTCGGAGCCCGGTTTGCCCCGGGTGCGCACCTCGCCTGCACCTTGGCCGGGGTGGGCACCTTGGCTGGGTTTGCCCAGGGTGCGCTCCGAAGCGGGGTTACTGGAGCGCCCCCTCTTTTTTTGTCAGAGCGTTTGGTGGGGTTTCTCGCATTGGCTCTTCCCAGGCCCGGTTGTTGGGTGCGCTCCCACCCTGGCGCGCGCGAAGTTGGAAGTTGGATTAATTGCCCGGGCGCGCACCTTCGCCAGGGTGGGCACCTTGGTGCGCACACCTTGGCTGGGCTGCGCACCAGGGCGGGCTCAAGATGGCACCAGCATTCCCTTTTTCTCACTATCTTTCAAAACGGAAATTTTAAAATCTCGTTTTTTTTTTGCCTTTTATGGAAATTAGTGAAGGCATCGCATCAAAGGTGCGCACCTCGCTGCCCACCTTGGTGTGCTCCGAGGTGCCCACCACGGTGCGCAACGCCGGTGCGAACCCGGGAGCGCCCCGATGTGTGCTCCAAGGTGCGGCGTGCACGAAGTCGGACCCCGGTTTGCCCCGGGTGCGCACCTCGCGTGCACCTTGGTGCGCACACCTTGGCTGGGTTGCGCGGCCTGGTGGGCACCATGGTGCGCACCAAGGAGCGCTCCGAAGTGTGCTCCAAGGTGCGGCGTGCACGAAGTCGGAGCCCGGTTTGCCCCGGGTACGCACCTCGCGTGCACCTTCGCCGGGGTGGGCACCTCGGCTGGGTTGCGCGCCCTGGTGCGCACCAAGGAGCGCTCCGAAGTGTGCTCCAAGGTGCGGCGTGCACGAAGTCGGAGCCCGGTTTGCCCCGGGTGCGCACCTTCGCCGCGGTGCGCACCATGGCGTGCACGAAGTCGGAGCCCGGTTTGCCCCGGGTGCGCACCTCGCGTGCACCTTCGGCGGGGTTGCGCGCCCTGGTGGGCACCATGGTGCGCACCAAGGAGCGCTCCGAAGTGTGCTCCAAGGTGCGGCGTGCACGAAGTCGGAGCCCGGTTTGCCCCGGGTGCGCACCTCGCGTGCACCTTCGGCGGGGTTGCGCGCCCTGGTGGGCACCATGGTGCGCACCAAGGAGCGCTCCGAAGTGTGCTCCAAGGTGCGGCGTGCACGAAGTCGGAGCCCGGTTTGCCCCGGGTGCGCACCTCGCGTGCACCTTCGCCGCGGTGGGCACCATGGCGTGCACGAAGTCGGAGCCCGGTTTGCCCCGGGTGCGCACCTCGCGTGCACCTTCGCCGGGGTGGGCACCTCGGCTGGGTTGCGCGCCCTGGTGCGCACCAAGGAGCGCTCCGAAGTGTGCTCCAAGGTGCGGCGTGCACGAAGTCGGAGCCCGGTTTGCCCCGGGTGCGCACCTCGCGTGCACCTTCGCCAGGGTGGGCACCTCGGTGCGCACACCTTCTCAATGTTTTCTTGCCTTTTCTGGAAATTGGTGAAGGCAGCGCATCAAAGGTGCGCACCTCGGTGTGCTCCGAGGTGCGAACCCGAGAGCGCTCCGAGGTGCCCACGAAGTCGAAAGTCGGGTTAATTGCATTGTTTTCCCCGGGTGCGCTCCGAGGTGCGCAACATCGGCGCGCACCAAGGAGGGCTCCGAAGTGTGCTCCAAGGTGCGCACGATGGCGTGCACCTCTGGTGCGCACGATTCGGAGCTCGGTTTGACCGGGGTGCGCACACCTTGGCTGGGTTGCGCACCTTTTGTGCGCTCCAAGGTGCGCACGAAGTCGGAGCTCGGTTTGCCCCGGGTGCGCACCTTCGCCAGGGTGCGCACCTTGATGCGCACGCCTTGGCTGGGCTGCGCACCTTGGTGGGCGCCATGGTGCGCACCTTTCGTGCGCTCCAAGGTGCGCACGAAGTCGGAGCTCGGTTTGCCCCGGGTGCGCACCTTGGTGGGCGCCATGGTGCACTCCGAGGTGCCCAAGATTGGTGCGCACCAAGGAGCGCTCCGAAGTGCGCTCCAAGGTGCGCGCGAAGTCGAAAGTTGGGTTAATTGTCCGGTTTGCCTCGGGTGCGCACCTTGCGTGCACCTTCGCCAGGGTGGGCGCCTTGGTGCGCACACCTTGGCTGGGCTGCGCACACCTTGGCACCCGCGTTTCCTTCATTTTAAATTTTTTTTTTTTACAATCTCTCAAGTGGGAAATTCTATAATCTCAACTTTTTTTGCCTTTTCAGGAAACTTTTGAATGGAGCGCATCATTGGTGCGCTCCGAAGTGTGCTCCAAAGCTCTCTCCAGCTGCGTGCACCTGCCCCGGCCGCGCACCCGGCCCCGCCCAGCTTCGCTCACCTGTCCCGGGCGTCTGGTGCGGAACCTTAGAGTAAGAAACATCACCGTGCACCTTGGCCAACGTGCGCGACTCGACCGAGCGCGCACTGGCCGAGGTGCACACCGATTTCACCTGGGTGCGCGCGCAGCACCTCGGGCGCACCGGGGTGCGCGCACAACGCCCGGGTTGCACCGTGGCCTGTGTGCTCGGGGTGCCTCGGGTGCGCGCTCGGTGTCGCCCCCGCGCGCGCGGTAGTGCGGGCAGCGCACCCCGGCCCGGCCCGGCCCCGACGAGAACGCAAACGGGCAAAAGGTTTATTCAAATAGCATTGCGACGCCCGGCGAAAAACTAAAAAAGGGTGCAACACCGGGACTTCCCGGGAGGTCACCCATCCCAGTACTACTCCGGCCCAAGCGCGCTTAACTGCGGAGTTCTGATGGGATCCGGTGCACTAATGCTGGTATGATCGCACCCGTTATGAGCTTGTCGCAGTGTGTACTTAGCAAACCGCGACCCACGTGCGAATCCACCCCGGCCACCCACCCCCGTCGAGGTGCACACCCTCCCTCGCGAAGTGCGCCCCGTTCGCCAAGTGTGAGCCCTGCCCGGGTGCGCGCACCTTGCTAGGGCGTCGGGTGTGCACCCGGCCCGGCCTACGTGCGTGCACCTGGAGGGGGCGTCGTGTGCGTGCAGTGTCCCGTCTGCAACGCGGTGCCCACACACCACCTCGGGCGCAACGACCTGCGCTCACATGTGGGCCGAGTGCACCTTGGTGCATGTTCGGGGCGCCTCGGGTGCACGCTCGATCTTGCCCCGGTGCACCAAGGCGCTCGGTTTGCCCCGGGTGCGCACTTGGTGCAAGGTGGGCACCCAAAATAGGGATCAAGCACCAAAACACAAGTTTCGGGATGCAAAATGGGACCCAAGGACCACAAATGCGTTCCAAGACCCATGATGGGTCCACGAGAACAAAAATGTGTTCCGAGACTTAATAAACAAATATTGGGTTTTAGGAGAAGAAACATGCTCTGATGCCCAAAACGAGAATCGACCCCGAAAAGGCCACAGGCCAAAAGTGGGATGCGAGACAAAAAAAAATGGGACCCGAGGACCAAAATTGGGTTCCCAGGTCGAAGACAGGGCAACCGGACAAGAAACGACCTCTAAGGCTCGAAATGAGTCCCGACGACTAAAACTTGACAAGAAGCACCCATCAGGCACCCAACTCGACACCCATGGGATGCCGACCCACCCGGGCTTCCACCTAGCACACCTTGGCACCCACCCACCCTCGCACCCAACCTCGCACCCAACTTAGCACCTTTGAACCCACATTGGCACTCACCCTGACCCTGGCACCTTGGAACCCACATTGGCACTCACCTTGACCCTGGCACCCACCTTTGCACTCACCTTGGGACCCACCCTGGCTCCCACCTCGGCACCCACCCAGACACCCACCTTGGTTCCTTGGCACCCACCTTGGATCCTTGGCACCCACCCCGACACCCACCTTGGCACGCAACTTGGCTACTTGCCACCCACCTTGGCTCCTTGACGCCCACCCCGACAACCACCCCGTGACCTACCCTGGCTAGGGTTGGTGCACACCCACCCTGGTGCCCACCTTGGCACCCACCCTATGACCCACCTTGGCACGCACCTTAGTACCCACCCCGTTACCCACCCTAGGACCCACCCCGTGACCCACCTTGGCCAGGGTGGGTGCACCCACCCTGGTGCCCACCTTGGCACCCACCCATCCTAGCACCCAGCCTGTGACCGGGCTTGGAACCCAACCTTGCACCCGCACCCGTCTTGGCCAGTGTGGGTGCGCACCCATCCTGGCACCCACGTTGTGACACACCCTTTAACCCACGCACCCTAGCACCCACGTTGGCACCCACCTTGGAACCCAACCTAGCAACTTGGCACCCACCCCGTGACCCACCTTGGCATCCACCATAGCAGTCGCCGACTTGGCACCCACCTCGGCACCCACCTTGACACTTGTGGACCCACCTTGCCACTCACCCTAGCATCGACCCATCCTAGCACCCACCCTGGCACCTTTGCACCCTAGCACTCACCCATCCTAGCACCTAACCTGTGACCCACCTTGACACTCACCCTCGCACCCACCTTGGAACCCAACCTAGCACCCACCCACCCTGACACCAACCCTAGCACCTACCCACCCTTGCACCCACCCTGTGACCCATCTTGGCACCCACCCATCCTACCACTCAACCTATCACCCACCTTCTCACCCACCTTGGCATCCACCTTAGCACCCACCCACACTGGCACCTTGGCACCCACCTCGGGCAAGGTGGGTGCACACCCACCCTGGCACCCAATTTAGAACCCACCGAGCATGTTACCCACCTTGGCACCCACATTGCAGCCCACCCTAGTACCCACCCTATGACCCACATTGGCATCCACACCCTAGCACCCAGGCACCTCGACACCCGCCTTGACACCCACCCTAGCACTGAACCTGTGACCCACCTTGGAACTCACCCTAGAACCCACCCACCCTGTGAACCACCTTGGCATCCACCTTAGCACCCACCCACCTTGGCACCCACTCTAGCACTCACCCATCCTAACACCCAACTTGTTACCCACCTTGGCACCCGCCCTCGCGTCCACCTTGAAACCCACCCTAGCACCCACCCACGCAGGAGCCCACCTTGGCACCCAACCTAACACCCACGCATCCTGGCACCCAACTTGTGACCCACCTTGGAACCCACCCTAGTACCCACCTTTGAACCCACTATATCACCAACCCACCTTGGCACCCACCCTATGACCCTCTTTGGAATCCACCCTAGCACGCACCCACCCTGGCACCCACCATGGAGCGCACCCTAGCACCCACCCACCTCGGCACGCACCTCAACACCCACCTTGGTGTGCGCACTGCGCCAACCTCTCAAAGACCCTATGTGGTGCGCTCCAAAGTGTACACCTTTGGTGCGCTCCAAGGTGCGCACCTTTGGTGCACACCGAGGTGCACACCAAAGTGTGCACCGAGGTGAGCACCAAAGTGCACTCCAGGGTGCACACCAAGGCGTGCACCTTTGGTGCGGTCAATGCAAACGAATTCGGAAGTTGGGGTCGATGTCCTAATCGCTGCTGCAGACTACACGTATGAGAATCGGACAAATAGCTTTATATAGGGGAGGTGTTGCGTTTGATGGGTCGACTCCCCTGGTTGTGTGCACTGCACCAACTTCAAAGACCCTGTCTTGTTTAAGAAGTCAAAAGTTGGGGTGGATGTCCTAATCATTGCTGCAGTCTACGCATGTATGAGAATCAGACAAATAGCTTATATAGGGGAGGTGTTGCATTCGGTGGGTTGACTCCCCTGGTTGTGCGCACTGCGCCAACCTCAAAGACCCCGCATAGCAGAAGAAGTCGGAAGTCGGATTTTGGTGAGCACCAAGGCGTGCACCTTTGGTGCGGTCAACGCAGACGAATTCAGAAGTTGGGGTGGATGTCCTAATCGTTGTTGCAGGCTACACATGTATGAGAATCAGACAAATAGCTTATATAGGGGAGGTGTTGGGTTTGATGGGTCAACTCCCTTGGTTGTGCGCATTACGCCAACCTCAAAGACCTTGTTTTCGTTAAGAAGTCAAAAGTTGGGGTCAATGTCCTAATGGCTCCTGCAGGCTACACATGTATGAGAATCGGACAAATAGCTTATATAGGGGAGGTGTTGGGTTTGATGGGTCGACTCCCCTGGTTGTGCGCATTACGTCAACCTCAAAGACCTTGTTTTCGTTAAGAAGTCAAAAGTTGGGGTCGATGTCCTAATTGCTCCTGTAGACTACACATGTATGAGAATCAGACAAATAGCTTATATAGGGGAGGTGTTGGGTTTGATGGGTTGACTCCCCTAGTTGTTCGCATTACACCAACCTCAAAGACCTTGTTTTCGTTTAGAAGCCGAAAGTTGGGGTCGATGTCCTAATTGCTCCTGCAGGCTACGCATGTATGAGAATCAGACAAATAGCTTATATAGGGGAGGTGTTGGGTTTGATGGGTCGACTCCCCTGGTTGTGCGCATTGCGCCAACCTCAAAGACCCTGCATTGCGGATGAAGTCGAAAGTCAGAGTTTGGTGTGCTACAAGGTGTGGTCGAAGGTGCTCACCTAGGTGTGCACCTTTGGAGCACAGGAAAAGTGCCCTCCAAAAGTGCGCACCTTTGGAGTGCACAAAAGTGCCCTCCAAAAGTGCGCACCTTTGGAGCGCAGAAAAGTGCCCTCCAAAAAGTGCCCTCCAAAAGTGCGCACCTTTGGAGCGCAGAAAAGTGCCCTCCAAAAAGTGCCCTCCAAAAGTGCGCACCTTTGGAGCGCAGAAAAGTGCCCTCCAAAAAGTGCCCTCCAAAAGTGCGCACCTTTGGAGCGCAGAAAAGTGCCCTCCAAAAAGTGCCCTCCAAAAGTGCGCACCTTTGGAGCGCAGAAAAGTGCCCTCCAAAAAGTGCCCTCCAAAAGTGCGCACCTTTGGAGCGCAGAAAAGTGCCCTCCAAAAAGTGCCCTCCAAAAGTGCGCACCTTTGGAGCGCAGAAAAGTGCCCTCCAAAAAGTGCCCTCCAAAAGTGCGCACCTTTGGAGCGCAGAAAAGTGCCCTCCAAAAAGTGCCCTCCAAAAGTGCGCACCTTTGGAGCGCAGAAAAGTGCCCTCCAAAAAGTGCCCTCCAAAAGTGCGCACCTTTGGAGCGCAGAAAAGTGCCCTCCAAAAGTGCGCACCTTTGGAGCGCACAAAAGTGCCCTCCAAAAGTGCGCACTTTTGGTGCGCACCAAGGCGCTGGTTCGGTCGTTGCAGGCGAGTTCGGAAGTTGGGGTCGATGTCCTGAGCGGAGGTGCAAACTACACAGGTGTCGGAATCGGACAAATAGCTTATATAGGGGAGGTGTATGCTTCGATGGGTCGACTCCCCAGGTTGAGCGCACCGCGCCAACCTCAAAGACCCTACGGTATGGATGAAGTCGGAAGTTGGGTCCGATGACCGATTCGATTAGTAGGTATGCTCATGAGGTCGGAATTTGGGTCCGATGACCTGCCATGTGCAGGAAGGCGAATGTTGACACTGTGCGTTGCAAGGTGCACACCAAGGCGCTGGTGCGGTCTTTTTAGTCGAGTTCGGAAGTTGGGGTCGATGTCCTGATCGGAGGTGCAAGCTACACAGGTGTGGGAATCGGACAAATAGCTTATATAGGGGAGGTGTATGCTTCGTTGGGTCGACTCCCCGGGTTGAGCGCACCGCGCCAACCTCAAAGACCCTACGGTATGGATGAAGTCGGAAGTTGGGTCCGATGACCGATTCGATATGTAGGCATACTCGCGAGGTCGGAATTTGGGTCCGATGACCTGCCACGTGCAGGAAGGCGAATGTTGGCACTGTGCGTTGCAAGGTGCGCACCAAGGCGCTGGTTCGGTCGTTGGAGGCGAGTTCGGAAGTTGGGGTCGATGTCTTGATCGGAGGTGCAAACTACACAGGTGTGGGAATCGGACAAATAGCTTATATAGGGGAGGTGTATGCTTCGTTGGGTCGACTCCCCGGGTTGAGCGCACCGCGCCAACCTCAAAGACCCTACGGTATGGATGAAGTCGGAAGTTGGGTCCGATGACCGATTCGATATGTAGGCATACTCGCGAGGTCGGAATTTGGGTCCGATGACCTGCCATGTGCAGGAAGGCGAATGTTGGGACTGTGCGTCGCAAGGTGCGCACCAAGGCGCTGGTGCCGTCGTTGCAGTCGAGTTCGGAAGTTGGGGTCGATGTCCTGGTCAGAGGTGCAAACTACACAGGTGTGGGAATCGGACAAATAGCTTATATAGGGGAGGTGTATGCTTCGATGGGTCGACTCCCTGGGTTGAGCGCACCGCGCCAACCTCAAAGACCCTACAGTATGGATGAAGTCGGAAGTTGGGTCCGATGACCGATTCGATACGTAGGCATATTGGCGAGGTCTGAATTTGTGTCCGATGACCTGCCATGCGCAGGAAGGCGGAATTTGGGTCCGATGACCGAGTTGATGGCGTGCCATGCGCAGAAAGGCGGAATTTGGGTCCGATGACCGAGTTGATGTTGATGGCCCGCCATGCACAGGAAGGCGGAATTTGGGTCCGATGACCGATTTGAAGGCGTGCCATACGCAAAAAGGCGGAGTTTGGGTCCGATGACCGAGTTGATATTGATGGCCCGCCATGCGCAGGAAGGCGGAATTTGGGTCCGATGACCTGACATACGCATGGAGTCCGACTCGGGGGCCGATGTTCGATTCGATGACTTGCATTGTGGGTAAAGTCGGAAGTTGTGGTCTTTGACCCGATTCGATGACCAGACTTCGGCTGCTTGAGAATCGGACAAATAACTTATATAGGGGAGGTAGTGTTCTCGAGCATCCTCCCCCCGTGCCCGTTTATGTCGATTGATGCTGGTGCTCGACTGGTTGGAGCGCTCGGATGCAAAAATCTTGCACCAGGATTTATCGATTGTGATGGACACGGCAAGTCTCCTGATTGCTATGCAGGAGCTCATCGTGAATCTCTATGCGGCCTTGGTATGGACTCGACCTGCGGAATGGTTCGGCAATGGTAGTCGCTCCAACACGTCCTTGCAATGGCCACAGAGGTGATTCGACTAGAGCTCCAGTCTAGCTTTTGGGTTGCTTGGCGGACTGGTATAGCCGCGATCGAGTTCCGGCCATGAACGTTTTAGATAGCTCTTGGGCTTTCTGGGACGGAAGTCGGAAGTTTGGGCTGTTGTCCGATTTGATGACCATTCTTCGGATGTGTGAGAATCGGACAAATAACTTATATAGGGGACTGTGTTGTCTCACGCAGCCCCCTCCGTGCCCCTCTATCTCGACCGATGTTGGTGCTTGAAAGGGTTGGGATCGCTCGGATTTATAAACGTGCACCACCATTTGTCGAGTGTGAGGGACGCGGCAGGTCTCCTAAATGCTATGCGGGCGCTCTCTGAGAATCTCTATCCGGCCTCGACACAGACTAGTCTTGCTGAATGGTTTGGCACTGGTAGTCGATCCAACACGTCGTTGTTGTGGCCGCCTAGGCGATTCGATTCGAGCCCCCGTCTAGCTTTTGGGTTGCTTGGCGGATTTTGCCCTATCCGCAAGTGAGCTCGGTCCCTAAACGTTCGAGAAACCCGATTGCTATGCGCCGACTCTCTTTCTTGCGAGCCTCCATCTAGCTTTTGGGTCTCTACGGAACGGAAGTCGGAATCTGGGACCGTTGTTTGATTCGACGAGGCAGACTACGGTTGTGCGAGAATCGGACAAATAACTTATATAGGGGAGGTGTTGACTGGAGCATTCTCCCCCGTGCCCCTCTAACTCGACCAATGCTGGCGCTCGAACGGTGGTAGCGCTCGGATTTTCATTGAGCGCCAGCATTGGTCGATTTAGAGGGGCATGCGAGATTCCCGAATGCTATGCGAGGGCTCTAACGGAAATGTCTATTGGTTTCGGTATGGATGCAATTGCGAGTGGTTCGGCAAAGGTAGTCGTTCCGATGCGTCCATGTCGTGGCCAAATCGATAATTCGATTTGAGCCCTCGTATAGCATTTGGGTCTCTCGATGTGATTCCGCATTCCAGTCCCTTTGGGCACTGCTTGAGCCGCATCCCAGGGGGTTCCCTTCCCAATAATCTGCCTCGCAACCCGATTGCTATGCGGTGAGGCTCCTCGGCCGCCTCGGAACTATCTGTGTATCAGACGCATCGCGGGATAAGGGGTTGGCAACGGTAGTCGCCCCAAGCGCGTCCGATGCTTGGACCATTCCGAGGCGGCCCTGAAGCCTCTTCCGTCTAGCCGTTGGGTCCTTCTCGCCGCATCCCTCGCCTCGCACCCCGATTGCTATGCGGTGAGGCTCCTCGGCCGCCTCGGAACTATCTGTGTATCGGACGCGTCGCGGGATAAGGGGTTGTCACTGGTAGTCGCCCCAAGCGCGTCCGATGCTTGGACCATTCCGAGGCGGCCCTGAAGCCTCTTCCGTCTAGCCGTTGGGTCCTTCTCGCCGCATCCCTCGCCTCGCACCCCGATTGCTATGCGGTGAGGCTCCTCGGCCGCCTCGGAACTATCTGTGTATCGGACGCGTCGCGGGATAAGGGGTTGTCATTGGTAGTCGCCCCAAGCGCGTCCGATGCTTGGACCATTCCGAGGCGGCCCTGAAGCCTCTTCCGTCTAGCCGTTGGGTCCTTCTCGCCGCATCCCTCGCCTCGCACCCCGATTGCTATGCGGTGAGGCTCCTCGGCCGCCTCGGAACTATCTGTGTATCGGACGCGTCGCGGGATAAGGGGTTGTCATTGGTAGTCGCCCCAAGCGCGTCCGATGCTTGGACCATTCCGAGGCGGCCCTGAAGCCTCTTCCGTCTAGCCGTTGGGTCCTTCTCGCCGCATCCCTCGCCTCGCACCCCGATTGCTATGCGGTGAGGCTCCTCGGCCGCCTCGGAACTATCTGTGTATCGGACGCGTCGCGGGATAAGGGGTTGTCACTGGTAGTCGCCACAAGCGCGTCCGATGCTTGGACCATTCCGAGGCGGCCCTGAAGCCTCTTCCGTCTAGCCGTTGGGTCCTTCTCGCCGCATCCCTCGCCTCGCACCCCGATTGCTATGCGGTGAGGCTCCTCGGCCGCCTCGGAACTATCTGTGTATCGGACGCGTCGCGGGATAAGGGGTTGTCACTGGTAGTCGCCCCAAGCGCGTTCGATGCTTGGACCATTCCGAGGCGGCCCTGAAGCCTCTTCCGTCTAGCCGTTGGGTCCTTCTCGCCGCATCCCTCGCCTCGCACCCCGATTGCTATGCGGTGAGGCTCCTCGGCCGCCTTGGAACTATCTGTGTATCGGACGCGTCGCGGGATAAGGGGTTGTCACTGGTAGTCGCCCCAAGCGCGTCCGATGCTTGGACCATTCCGAGGCGGACCCGAAGCCTCTTCCGTCTAGCCGTTGGGTCCTTCTCGCCGCATCCTTCGCCTCGCACCCCGATTGCTATGCGGTGAGGCTCCTCGGCCGCCTCGGAACTATCTGTGTATCGGACGCGTCGCGGGATAAGGGGTTGTCACTGGTAGTCGCCCCAAGCGCGTCCGATGCTTGGACCATTCCGAGGCGGACCCGAAGCCTCTTCCGTCTAGCCGTTGGGTCCTTCTCGCCGCATCCCTCGCCTCGCACCCCGATTGCTATGCGGTGAGGCTCCTCGGCCGCCTTGGAACTATCTGTGTATCGGACGCGTCGCGGGATAAGGGGTTGTCACTGGTAGTCGCCCCAAGCGCGTCCGATGCTTGGACCATTCCGAGGCGGACCCGAAGCCTCTTCCGTCTAGCCGTTGGGTCCTCGCCGCATCCCTCGCCTCGCACCCCGATTGCTATGCGGTGAGGCTCCTCGGCCGCCTTGGAACTATCTGTGTATCGGACGCGTCGCGGGATAAGGGGTTGTCACTGGTAGTCGCCCCAAGCGCGTCCGATGCTTGGACCATTCCGAGGCGGACCCGAAGCCTCTTCCGTCTAGCCGTTGGGTCCTTCTCGCCGCATCCCTCGCCTCGCACCCCGATTGCTATGCGGTGAGGCTCCTCGGCCGCCTTGGAACTATCTGTGTATCGGACGCGTCGCGGGATAAGGGGTTGTCACTGGTAGTCGCCCCAAGCGCGTCCGATGCTTGGACCATTCCGAGGCGGCCCCGAAGCCTCTTCCGTCTAGCCGTTGGGTCCTTCTCGCCGCATCCCTCGCCTCGCACCCCGATTGCTATGCGGTGAGGCTCCTCGGCCGCCTTGGAACTATCTGTGTATCGGACGCGTCGCGGGATAAGGGGTTGTCACTGGTAGTCGCCCCAAGCGCGTCCGATGCTTGGACCATTCCGAGGCGGCCCCGAAGCCTCTTCCGTGTAGCCGTTGGGTCCTTCTCGCCGCATCCCTCGCCTCGCACCCCGATTGCTATGCGGTGAGGCTCCTCGGCCGCCTTGGAACTATCTGTGTATCGGACGCGTCGCGGGATAAGGGGTTGTCACTGGTAGTCGCCCCAAGCGCGTCCGATGCTTGGACCATTCCGAGGCGGACCTGAAGCCTCTTCCCTCTAGCCGTTGGGGCTTTCTCGCCGCATCCCTCGCCTCGCACCCTGATTGCTATGCTGTGAGGCTCCTCGGCCGCCTTGGAACTATCTGTGTATCGGACGCATCGCGGGATAAGGGGTTGGCAGTGGTAGTCGCCCCAAGCGCATCCGATGCTTGGACCATTCCGAGGCGGCCCTGCAGCCTCTTCCGTCTAGCCGTTGGGGCCATCTCGCCGCATCCCCCACCTCGCACCACGATTGCTATGCGGTGAGGCTCCTTGGCCGCCTCGGAACTATCTGTGTATCGGACGCATCGCGGGATAAGGGGTTGTCACTGGTAGTCGCCCCAAGCGCGTCCGATGCTTGGACTATTCCGAGGCGGCCCTGCAGCCTCTTCCGTCTAGCCGTTGGGGCCATCTCGCTGCATCCCCCACCTCCTCGGCCGCCTCGGAACTATCTGTGTATCGGACGCATCGCGGGATAAGGGGTTGGCAGTGGTAGTCGCCCCAAGCGCGTCCGATGCTTGGACTATTCCGAGGCAGCCCTGCAGCCTCTTCCGTCTAGCCTTTGGGGCCATCTCGCCGCATCCCTCGCCTCGCACCCCGATTGCTATGCGGTGAGGCTCCTCGGCCGCCTGGGAACTATCTTCGTATCGGACGCATCGCGGGATAAGGGGTTGTCACTGGTAGTCGCCCCAAGCGCGTCCGATGCTTGGACTATTCCGAGGCGGCCCTGTGGCCTCTTCCGTCTAGCCGTTGGGGCCATCTCGCCGCATCCCCCACCTCGCACCCCGATTGCTATGCGGTGAGGCTCTTCGGCCGCCTTGGAACTATCTTCGTATCGGACGCATCGCGGGATAAGGGGTTGTCACTGGTAGTGGCCCCAAGCGCGTCCGATGCTTGGACTATTCCGAGGCGGCCCTGCAGCCTCTTCCGTCTAGCCGTTGGGGCCATCTCGCCGCATCCCCCACCTCGCACCCCGATTGCTATGCGGTGAGGCTCCTCGGCCGCCTTGGAACTATCTTCGTATCGGACGCATCGCGGGATAAGGGGTTGTCACTGGTAGTCGCCCCAAGCGCGTCCGATGCTTGGACTATTCCGACGCGGCCCTGTGGCCTCTTCCGTCTAGCCGTTGGGGCCATCTCGCCGCATCCCCCACCTCGCACCCCGATTGCTATGCGGTGAGGCTCCTCGGCCGCCTTGGAACCATCTTCGTATCGGACGCATCGCGGGATAGGGGGCTGTCACTGGTAGTCGCCCCAAGCGTGTCCGATGCTTGGACCATTCCTAGGCGGCCCTGAAGCCTCTTCCGTCTAGCCGTTGGGGCCTTCCCGCCCCATCCCTCGCCTCGCACCCCCGATTGCTATGCGGTGAGGCTCCTCGGCCGCCTTGGAACCATCTGTGTATCGGACGCATCGCGGGATAAGGGG
>NW_026728929.1:267500-290000 GCF_030272615.1 Cryptomeria japonica
GAAATTAGTGAAGGCAGCGCATCAAAGGTGCGCACCTCGCTGCCCACCTTGGTGTGCTCTGAGGTGCGCACCCGGGAGCGCTACGAAGTGTGCTCCAAGGTGCGGCGTGCACGTTGTCGGAGCCCGGTTTGCCCCGGGTGCGCACCTCGCCTGCACCTTGGCCGGGGTGGGCACCTTGGCTGGGTTTGCCCAGGGTGCGCTCCGAAGCGGGGTTACTGGAGCGCCCCCTCTTTTTTTGTCAGAGCGTTTGGTGGGGTTTCTCGCATTGGCTCTTCCCAGGCCCGGTTGTTGGGTGCGCTCCCACCCTGGCGCGCGCGAAGTTGGAAGTTGGGTTAATTGCCCGGGCGCGCACCTTCGCCAGGGTGGGCACCTTGGTGCGCACACCTTGGCTGGGCTGCGCACCAGGGCGGGCTCAAGATGGCACCAGCATTCCCTTTTTCTCACTATCTTTCAAAACGGAAATTTTAAAATCTCGTTTTTTTTTTGCCTTTTATGGAAATTAGTGAAGGCATCGCATCAAAGGTGCGCACCTCGCTGCCCACCTTGGTGTGCTCCGAGGTGCCCACCACGGTGCGCAACGCCGGTGCGAACCCGGGAGCGCCCCGATGTGTGCTCCAAGGTGCGGCGTGCACGAAGTCGGACCCCGGTTTGCCCCGGGTGCGCACCTCGCGTGCACCTTGGTGCGCACACCTTGGCTGGGTTGCGCGGCCTGGTGGGCACCATGGTGCGCACCAAGGAGCGCTCCGAAGTGTGCTCCAAGGTGCGGCGTGCACGAAGTCGGAGCCCGGTTTGCCCCGGGTACGCACCTCGCGTGCACCTTCGCCGGGGTGGGCACCTCGGCTGGGTTGCGCGCCCTGGTGCGCACCAAGGAGCGCTCCGAAGTGTGCTCCAAGGTGCGGCGTGCACGAAGTCGGAGCCCGGTTTGCCCCGGGTGCGCACCTTCGCCGCGGTGCGCACCATGGCGTGCACGAAGTCGGAGCCCGGTTTGCCCCGGGTGCGCACCTCGCGTGCACCTTCGGCGGGGTTGCGCGCCCTGGTGGGCACCATGGTGCGCACCAAGGAGCGCTCCGAAGTGTGCTCCAAGGTGCGGCGTGCACGAAGTCGGAGCCCGGTTTGCCCCGGGTGCGCACCTCGCGTGCACCTTCGGCGGGGTTGCGCGCCCTGGTGGGCACCATGGTGCGCACCAAGGAGCGCTCCGAAGTGTGCTCCAAGGTGCGGCGTGCACGAAGTCGGAGCCCGGTTTGCCCCGGGTGCGCACCTCGCGTGCACCTTCGCCGCGGTGGGCACCATGGCGTGCACGAAGTCGGAGCCCGGTTTGCCCCGGGTGCGCACCTCGCGTGCACCTTCGCCGGGGTGGGCACCTCGGCTGGGTTGCGCGCCCTGGTGCGCACCAAGGAGCGCTCCGAAGTGTGCTCCAAGGTGCGGCGTGCACGAAGTCGGAGCCCGGTTTGCCCCGGGTGCGCACCTCGCGTGCACCTTCGCCAGGGTGGGCACCTCGGTGCGCACACCTTCTCAATGTTTTCTTGCCTTTTCTGGAAATTGGTGAAGGCAGCGCATCAAAGGTGCGCACCTCGGTGTGCTCCGAGGTGCGAACCCGAGAGCGCTCCGAGGTGCCCACGAAGTCGAAAGTCGGGTTAATTGCATTGTTTTCCCCGGGTGCGCTCCGAGGTGCGCAACATCGGCGCGCACCAAGGAGGGCTCCGAAGTGTGCTCCAAGGTGCGCACGATGGCGTGCACCTCTGGTGCGCACGATTCGGAGCTCGGTTTGACCGGGGTGCGCACACCTTGGCTGGGTTGCGCACCTTTTGTGCGCTCCAAGGTGCGCACGAAGTCGGAGCTCGGTTTGCCCCGGGTGCGCACCTTCGCCAGGGTGCGCACCTTGATGCGCACGCCTTGGCTGGGCTGCGCACCTTGGTGGGCGCCATGGTGCGCACCTTTCGTGCGCTCCAAGGTGCGCACGAAGTCGGAGCTCGGTTTGCCCCGGGTGCGCACCTTGGTGGGCGCCATGGTGCACTCCGAGGTGCCCAAGATTGGTGCGCACCAAGGAGCGCTCCGAAGTGCGCTCCAAGGTGCGCGCGAAGTCGAAAGTTGGGTTAATTGTCCGGTTTGCCTCGGGTGCGCACCTTGCGTGCACCTTCGCCAGGGTGGGCGCCTTGGTGCGCACACCTTGGCTGGGCTGCGCACACCTTGGCACCCGCGTTTCCTTCATTTTAAATTTTTTTTTTTTACAATCTCTCAAGTGGGAAATTCTATAATCTCAACTTTTTTTGCCTTTTCAGGAAACTTTTGAATGGAGCGCATCATTGGTGCGCTCCGAAGTGTGCTCCAAAGCTCTCTCCAGCTGCGTGCACCTGCCCCGGCCGCGCACCCGGCCCCGCCCAGCTTCGCTCACCTGTCCCGGGCGTCTGGTGCGGAACCTTAGAGTAAGAAACATCACCGTGCACCTTGGCCAACGTGCGCGACTCGACCGAGCGCGCACTGGCCGAGGTGCACACCGATTTCACCTGGGTGCGCGCGCAGCACCTCGGGCGCACCGGGGTGCGCGCACAACGCCCGGGTTGCACCGTGGCCTGTGTGCTCGGGGCGCCTCGGGTGCGCGCTCGGTGTCGCCCCCGCGCGCGCGGTAGTGCGGGCAGCGCACCCCGGCCCGGCCCGGCCCCGACGAGAACGCAAACGGGCAAAAGGTTTATTCAAATAGCATTGCGATGCCCGGCGAAAAACTAAAAAAGGGTGCAACACCGGGACTTCCCGGGAGGTCACCCATCCCAGTACTACTCCGGCCCAAGCGCGCTTAACTGCGGAGTTCTGATGGGATCCGGTGCACTAACGCTGGTATGATCGCACCCGTTATGAGCTTGTCGCAGTGTGTACTTAGCAAACCGCGACCCACGTGCGAATCCACCCCGGCCACCCACCCCCGTCGAGGTGCACACCCTCCCTCGCGAAGTGCGCCCCGTTCGCCAAGTGTGAGCCCTGCCCGGGTGCGCGCACCTTGCTAGGGCGTCGGGTGTGCACCCGGCCCGGCCTACGTGCGTGCACCTGTAGGGGGCGTCGTGTGCGTGCAGTGTCCCGTCTGCAACGCGGTGCCCACACACCACCTCGGGCGCAACGACCTGCGCTCACATGTGGGCCGAGTGCACCTTGGTGCATGTTCGGGGCGCCTCGGGTGCACGCTCGATCTTGCCCCGGTGCACCAAGGCGCTCGGTTTGCCCCGGGTGCGCACTTGGTGCAAGGTGGGCACCCAAAATAGGGATCAAGCACCAAAACACAAGTTTCGGGATGCAAAATGGGACCCAAGGACCACAAATGCGTTCCAAGACCCATGATGGGTCCACGAGAACAAAAATGTGTTCCGAGACTTAATAAACAAATATTGGGTTTTAGGAGAAGAAACATGCTCTGATGCCCAAAACGAGAATCGACCCCGAAAAGGCCACAGGCCAAAAGTGGGATGCGAGACAAAAAAAAATGGGACCCGAGGACCAAAATTGGGTTCCCAGGTCGAAGACAGGGCAACCGGACAAGAAACGACCTCTAAGGCTCGAAATGAGTCCCGACGACTAAAACTTGACAAGAAGCACCCATCAGGCACCCAACTCGACACCCATGGGATGCCGACCCACCCGGGCTTCCACCTAGCACACCTTGGCACCCACCCACCCTCGCACCCAACCTCGCACCCAACTTAGCACCTTTGAACCCACATTGGCACTCACCCTGACCCTGGCACCTTGGAACCCACATTGGCACTCACCTTGACCCTGGCACCCACCTTTGCACTCACCTTGGGACCCACCCTGGCTCCCACCTCGGCACCCACCCAGACACCCACCTTGGTTCCTTGGCACCCACCTTGGATCCTTGGCACCCACCCCGACACCCACCTTGGCACGCAACTTGGCTACTTGCCACCCACCTTGGCTCCTTGACGCCCACCCCGACAACCACCCCGTGACCTACCCTGGCTAGGGTTGGTGCACACCCACCCTGGTGCCCACCTTGGCACCCACCCTATGACCCACCTTGGCACGCACCTTAGTACCCACCCCGTTACCCACCCTAGGACCCACCCCGTGACCCACCTTGGCCAGGGTGGGTGCCTTGGTGCGCACAACTTGCCTGGGCTGCACACCAGGGCGGGCTCAAGATGGCACCCGCGTTCCGTTTTTTTCACTATCTTTCAAAACGGAAATTTTAAAATCTCATTTTTTTCTTTTTTTTGCCTTTTCTGGAAATTAGTGAAGGCAGCGCATCAAAGGTGCGCAATGCTGGTGCGAACCCGGGAGCGCTCCGATGTGTGCTCCAAGGTGCGGCGTGCACGAAGTCCGAGCCCGGTTTGCCCCGGGTGCGCACCTCGCGTGCACCTTCGCCGGGGTGAGCACCTTGGCTGGGTTGCGCGCCCTGGTGCGTACCAAGGAGCGCTCTGAAGTGTGCTCCAAGGTGCGGCGTGCACGAAGTCGGAGCCCGGTTTGCCCCGGGTGTGCACCTCGGGTGCGCACCTCGCGTGCACCTTCGCTGCGGTGGGCACCTTGGCTGGGTTGCGCGCCTTGGTGGGCACCATGCAGTGCACGAAGTCGGAGCCCGGTTTGCCCCGGGCGCGCACCTCCGCCAGGGTGGGCACCTTGGTGCGCACAACTTGCCTGGGCTGCGCATCAGGAAGGGCTCAAGATGGCACCCGCGTTCCGTTTTTTTCACTATCTTTCAGAACGGAAATTTTAAAATATCGTTTTTTTTTGCCTTTTCTGGAAATTAGTGAAGGCAGCGCATCAAAGGTGCGCAACGCTGGTGCGAACCTGGGAGCGCTCCGATGTGTGCTCCAAGGTGCGGCGTGCACGAAGTCGGAGCCCGGTTTGCCTCGGGTGCGCCCTGGTGGGCACCATGGTGCGCACCAAGGAGCGCTCCGAAGTGTGCTCCAAGGTGCGGCCTGCACGAAGTCGGAGCCCGGTTTGCCCCGGGTGTGCACCTCGGGTGGGCACCTTGGTGCGCATGCCTTGCCTGGGCTGCGCACCAGGGCGGGCTCAAGATGGCACCCGCGTTCCTTTTTTTTCACTATCTTTCAAAACGGAAATTTTAAAATCTCATTTTTTTTTGCCTTTTTCTGGAAATTAGTGAAGGCAGCGCATCAAAGGTGCGCACCTCGCTGCCCACCACGGTGCGCAACGCCGGTGGGCACCCGGGAGTGCTTCGAAGTGTGCTCCAAGGTGCTGCGTGCACGTTGTCGGAGCCCGGTTTGCCCCGGGTGCGCACCTCGCGTGCACCTTCGTCGGGGTGGGCACCTTGGCTTGGTTTGCCCCGGCTGCGCTCCGAAGCGGGGTTATTGGAGCGCCGCCTCTTTTTTTGTCGGAGCGTTTGGTGGGGTTTCTCGCATTGGCTCTTCCGAGGCCCGGTTGCCACCCTGGCGCGCACGAAGTCGGAAGTAGGGTTAATTGCCCGGGTGCGCACCTTTGCCAGGGTGGCACCTTACCTGGGCTGCGCACCAGGGCGGGCTCAAGATGGCACGCGCGTTCCGTTTTTTTCACTATCTTTCAAAACGGAAATTTTAAAATCTCCTTTTTTTTTTGCCTTTTCTGGAAATTAGTGAAGGCAGCGCATCAAAGGTGCGCACCTCGCTGCCCACCTTGGTGTGCTCTGAGGTGCGCACCCGGGAGCGCTACGAAGTGTGCTCCAAGGTGCGGCGTGCACGTTGTCGGAGCCCGGTTTGCCCCGGGTGCGCACCTCGCCTGCACCTTGGCCGGGGTGGGCACCTTGGCTGGGTTTGCCCAGGGTGCGCTCCGAAGCGGGGTTACTGGAGCGCCCCCTCTTTTTTTGTCAGAGAGTTTGGTGGGGTTTCTCGCATTGGCTCTTCCCAGGCCCGGTTGTTGGGTGCGCTCCCACCCTGGCGCGCGCGAAGTTGGAAGTTGGGTTAATTGCCCGGGCGCGCACCTTCGCCAGGGTGGGCACCTTGGTGCGCAAACCTTGGCTGGGCTGCGCACCAGGGCGGGCTCAAGATGGCACCAGCATTCCCTTTTTCTCACTATCTTTCAAAACGGAAATTTTAAAATCTCGTTTTTTTTTTGCCTTTTATGGAAATTAGTGAAGGCATCGCATCAAAGGTGCGCACCTCGCTGCCCACCTTGGTGTGCTCCGAGGTGCCCACCACGGTGCGCAACGCCGGTGCGAACCCGGGAGCGCCCCGATGTGTGCTCCAAGGTGCGGCGTGCACGAAGTCGGACCCCGGTTTGCCCCGGGTGCGCACCTCGCGTGCACCTTGGTGCGCACACCTTGGCTGGGTTGCGCGGCCTGGTGGGCACCATGGTGCGCACCAAGGAGCGCTCCGAAGTGTGCTCCAAGGTGCGGCGTGCACGAAGTCGGAGCCCGGTTTGCCCCGGGTGCGCACCTTCGCCGCGGTGGGCACCATGGCGTGCACGAAGTCGGAGCCCGGTTTGCCCCGGGTGCGCACCTCGCGTGCACCTTCGCCGGGGTGGGCACCTCGGCTGGGTTGCGCGCCCTGGTGCGCACCAAGGAGCGCTCTGAAGTGTGCTCCAAGGTGCGGCGTGCACGAAGTCGGAGCCCGGTTTGCCCCGGGTGTGCACCTCGGGTGCGCACCTCGCGTGCACCTTCGCTGCGGTGGGCACCTTGGCTGGGTTGCGCGCCTTGGTGGGCACCATGCAGTGCACGAAGTCGGAGCCCGGATTGCCCCGGGCGCGCACCTCCGCCAGGGTGGGCACCTTGGTGCGCACAACTTGCCTGGGCTGCGCACCAGGAAGGGCTCAAGATGGCACCCGCGTTCCGTTTTTTTCACTATCTTTCAGAACGGAAATTTTAAAATCTCGTTTTTTTTTGCCTTTTCTGGAAATTAGTGAAGGCAGCGCATCAAAGGTGCGCAACGCTGGTGCGAACCTGGGAGCGCTCCGATGTGTGCTCCAAGGTGCGGCGTGCACGAAGTCGGACCCCGGTTTGCCCCGGGTGCGCACCTCGCGTGCACCTTGGTGCGCACACCTTGGCTGGGTTGCGCGCCCTGGTGGGCACCATGGTGCGCACCAAGGAGCGCTCCGAAGTGTGCTCCAAGGTGCGGCGTGCACGAAGTCGGAGCCCGGTTTGCCCCGGGTGCGCACCTCGCGTGCACCTTCGCCGCGGTGGGCACCATGGCGTGCACGAAGTCGGAGCCCGGTTTGCCCCGGGTGCGCACCTCGCGTGCACCTTCGCCGGGGTGGGCACCTTGGTGTGCAGACCTTGGCTGGGTTGCGCGCCCTGGTGGGCACCATGGTGCGCACCAAGGAGCGCTCCGAAGTGTGCTCCAAGGTGCGGCCTGCACGAAGTCGGAGCCCGGTTTGCCCCGGGTGTGCACCTCGGGTGGGCACCTTGGTGCGCATGCCTTGCCTGGGCTGCGCACCAGGGCGGGCTCAAGATGGCACCCGCGTTCCTTTTTTTTCACTATCTTTCAAAACGGAAATTTTAAAATCTCATTTTTTTTTGCCTTTTTCTGGAAATTAGTGAAGGCAGCGCATCAAAGGTGCGCACCTCGCTGCCCACCACGGTGCGCAACGCCGGTGGGCACCCGGGAGTGCTTCGAAGTGTGCTCCAAGGTGCTGCGTGCACGTTGTCGGAGCCCGGTTTGCCCCGGGTGCGCACCTCGCGTGCACCTTCGTCGGGGTGGGCACCTTGGCTGGGTTTGCCCCGGCTGCGCTCCGAAGCGGGGTTATTGGAGCGCCGCCTCTTTTTTTGTCGGAGCGTTTGGTGGGGTTTCTCGCATTGGCTCTTCCCAGGCCCGGTTGCCACCCTGGCGCGCACGAAGTCGGAAGTAGGGTTAATTGCCCGGGTGCGCACCTTTGCCAGGGTGGGCACCTTACCTGGGCTGCGCACCAGGGCGGGCTCAAGATGGCACGCGCGTTCCGTTTTTTTCACTATCTTTCAAAACGGAAATTTTAAAATCTCCTTTTTTTTTTGCCTTTTCTGGAAATTAGTGAAGGCAGCGCATCAAAGGTGCGCACCTCGCTGCCCACCTTGGTGTGCTCTGAGGTGCGCACCCGGGAGCGCTACGAAGTGTGCTCCAAGGTGCGGCGTGCACGTTGTCGGAGCCCGGTTTGCCCCGGGTGCGCACCTCGCCTGCACCTTGGCCGGGGTGGGCACCTTGGCTGGGTTTGCCCAGGGTGCGCTCCGAAGCGGGGTTACTGGAGCGCCCCCTCTTTTTTTGTCAGAGCGTTTGGTGGGGTTTCTCGCATTGGCTCTTCCCAGGCCCGGTTGTTGGGTGCGCTCCCACCCTGGCGCGCGCGAAGTTGGAAGTTGGATTAATTGCCCGGGCGCGCACCTTCGCCAGGGTGGGCACCTTGGTGCGCACACCTTGGCTGGGCTGCGCACCAGGGCGGGCTCAAGATGGCACCAGCATTCCCTTTTTCTCACTATCTTTCAAAACGGAAATTTTAAAATCTCATTTTTTTTTTGCCTTTTATGGAAATTAGTGAAGGCATCGCATCAAAGGTGCGCACCTCGCTGCCCACCTTGGTGTGCTCCGAGGTGCCCACCACGGTGCGCAACGCCGGTGCGAACCCGGGAGCGCCCCGATGTGTGCTCCAAGGTGCGGCGTGCACGAAGTCGGACCCCGGTTTGCCCCGGGTGCGCACCTCGCGTGCACCTTGGTGCGCACACCTTGGCTGGGTTGCGCGGCCTGGTGGGCACCATGGTGCGCACCAAGGAGCGCTCCGAAGTGTGCTCCAAGGTGCGGCGTGCACGAAGTCGGAGCCCGGTTTGCCCCGGGTACGCACCTCGCGTGCACCTTCGCCGGGGTGGGCACCTCGGCTGGGTTGCGCGCCCTGGTGCGCACCAAGGAGCGCTCCGAAGTGTGCTCCAAGGTGCGGCGTGCACGAAGTCGGAGCCCGGTTTGCCCCGGGTGCGCACCTTCGCCGCGGTGCGCACCATGGCGTGCACGAAGTCGGAGCCCGGTTTGCCCCGGGTGCGCACCTCGCGTGCACCTTCGGCGGGGTTGCGCGCCCTGGTGGGCACCATGGTGCGCACCAAGGAGCGCTCCGAAGTGTGCTCCAAGGTGCGGCGTGCACGAAGTCGGAGCCCGGTTTGCCCCGGGTGCGCACCTCGCGTGCACCTTCGGCGGGGTTGCGCGCCCTGGTGGGCACCATGGTGCGCACCAAGGAGCGCTCCGAAGTGTGCTCCAAGGTGCGGCGTGCACGAAGTCGGAGCCCGGTTTGCCCCGGGTGCGCACCTCGCGTGCACCTTCGCCGCGGTGGGCACCATGGCGTGCACGAAGTCGGAGCCCGGTTTGCCCCGGGTGCGCACCTCGCGTGCACCTTCGCCGGGGTGGGCACCTCGGCTGGGTTGCGCGCCCTGGTGCGCACCAAGGAGCGCTCCGAAGTGTGCTCCAAGGTGCGGCGTGCACGAAGTCGGAGCCCGGTTTGCCCCGGGTGCGCACCTCGCGTGCACCTTCGCCAGGGTGGGCACCTCGGTGCGCACACCTTCTCAATGTTTTCTTGCCTTTTCTGGAAATTGGTGAAGGCAGCGCATCAAAGGTGCGCACCTCGGTGTGCTCCGAGGTGCGAACCCGAGAGCGCTCCGAGGTGCCCACGAAGTCGAAAGTCGGGTTAATTGCATTGTTTTCCCCGGGTGCGCTCCGAGGTGCGCAACATCGGCGCGCACCAAGGAGGGCTCCGAAGTGTGCTCCAAGGTGCGCACGATGGCGTGCACCTCTGGTGCGCACGATTCGGAGCTCGGTTTGACCGGGGTGCGCACACCTTGGCTGGGTTGCGCACCTTTTGTGCGCTCCAAGGTGCGCACGAAGTCGGAGCTCGGTTTGCCCCGGGTGCGCACCTTCGCCAGGGTGCGCACCTTGATGCGCACGCCTTGGCTGGGCTGCGCACCTTGGTGGGCGCCATGGTGCGCACCTTTCGTGCGCTCCAAGGTGCGCACGAAGTCGGAGCTCGGTTTGCCCCGGGTGCGCACCTTGGTGGGCGCCATGGTGCACTCCGAGGTGCCCAAGATTGGTGCGCACCAAGGAGCGCTCCGAAGTGCGCTCCAAGGTGCGCGCGAAGTCGAAAGTTGGGTTAATTGTCCGGTTTGCCTCGGGTGCGCACCTTGCGTGCACCTTCGCCAGGGTGGGCGCCTTGGTGCGCACACCTTGGCTGGGCTGCGCACACCTTGGCACCCGCGTTTCCTTCATTTTAAATTTTTTTTTTTTACAATCTCTCAAGTGGGAAATTCTATAATCTCAACTTTTTTTGCCTTTTCAGGAAACTTTTGAATGGAGCGCATCATTGGTGCGCTCCGAAGTGTGCTCCAAAGCTCTCTCCAGCTGCGTGCACCTGCCCCGGCCGCGCACCCGGCCCCGCCCAGCTTCGCTCACCTGTCCCGGGCGTCTGGTGCGGAACCTTAGAGTAAGAAACATCACCGTGCACCTTGGCCAACGTGCGCGACTCGACCGAGCGCGCACTGGCCGAGGTGCACACCGATTTCACCTGGGTGCGCGCGCAGCACCTCGGGCGCACCGGGGTGCGCGCACAACGCCCGGGTTGCACCGTGGCCTGTGTGCTCGGGGTGCCTCGGGTGCGCGCTCGGTGTCGCCCCCGCGCGCGCGGTAGTGCGGGCAGCGCACCCCGGCCCGGCCCGGCCCCGACGAGAACGCAAACGGGCAAAAGGTTTATTCAAATAGCATTGCGACGCCCGGCGAAAAACTAAAAAAGGGTGCAACACCGGGACTTCCCGGGAGGTCACCCATCCCAGTACTACTCCGGCCCAAGCGCGCTTAACTGCGGAGTTCTGATGGGATCCGGTGCACTAATGCTGGTATGATCGCACCCGTTATGAGCTTGTCGCAGTGTGTACTTAGCAAACCGCGACCCACGTGCGAATCCACCCCGGCCACCCACCCCCGTCGAGGTGCACACCCTCCCTCGCGAAGTGCGCCCCGTTCGCCAAGTGTGAGCCCTGCCCGGGTGCGCGCACCTTGCTAGGGCGTCGGGTGTGCACCCGGCCCGGCCTACGTGCGTGCACCTGGAGGGGGCGTCGTGTGCGTGCAGTGTCCCGTCTGCAACGCGGTGCCCACACACCACCTCGGGCGCAACGACCTGCGCTCACATGTGGGCCGAGTGCACCTTGGTGCATGTTCGGGGCGCCTCGGGTGCACGCTCGATCTTGCCCCGGTGCACCAAGGCGCTCGGTTTGCCCCGGGTGCGCACTTGGTGCAAGGTGGGCACCCAAAATAGGGATCAAGCACCAAAACACAAGTTTCGGGATGCAAAATGGGACCCAAGGACCACAAATGCGTTCCAAGACCCATGATGGGTCCACGAGAACAAAAATGTGTTCCGAGACTTAATAAACAAATATTGGGTTTTAGGAGAAGAAACATGCTCTGATGCCCAAAACGAGAATCGACCCCGAAAAGGCCACAGGCCAAAAGTGGGATGCGAGACAAAAAAAAATGGGACCCGAGGACCAAAATTGGGTTCCCAGGTCGAAGACAGGGCAACCGGACAAGAAACGACCTCTAAGGCTCGAAATGAGTCCCGACGACTAAAACTTGACAAGAAGCACCCATCAGGCACCCAACTCGACACCCATGGGATGCCGACCCACCCGGGCTTCCACCTAGCACACCTTGGCACCCACCCACCCTCGCACCCAACCTCGCACCCAACTTAGCACCTTTGAACCCACATTGGCACTCACCCTGACCCTGGCACCTTGGAACCCACATTGGCACTCACCTTGACCCTGGCACCCACCTTTGCACTCACCTTGGGACCCACCCTGGCTCCCACCTCGGCACCCACCCAGACACCCACCTTGGTTCCTTGGCACCCACCTTGGATCCTTGGCACCCACCCCGACACCCACCTTGGCACGCAACTTGGCTACTTGCCACCCACCTTGGCTCCTTGACGCCCACCCCGACAACCACCCCGTGACCTACCCTGGCTAGGGTTGGTGCACACCCACCCTGGTGCCCACCTTGGCACCCACCCTATGACCCACCTTGGCACGCACCTTAGTACCCACCCCGTTACCCACCCTAGGACCCACCCCGTGACCCACCTTGGCCAGGGTGGGTGCACCCACCCTGGTGCCCACCTTGGCACCCACCCATCCTAGCACCCAGCCTGTGACCGGGCTTGGAACCCAACCTTGCACCCGCACCCGTCTTGGCCAGTGTGGGTGCGCACCCATCCTGGCACCCACGTTGTGACACACCCTTTAACCCACGCACCCTAGCACCCACGTTGGCACCCACCTTGGAACCCAACCTAGCAACTTGGCACCCACCCCGTGACCCACCTTGGCATCCACCATAGCAGTCGCCGACTTGGCACCCACCTCGGCACCCACCTTGACACTTGTGGACCCACCTTGCCACTCACCCTAGCATCGACCCATCCTAGCACCCACCCTGGCACCTTTGCACCCTAGCACTCACCCATCCTAGCACCTAACCTGTGACCCACCTTGACACTCACCCTCGCACCCACCTTGGAACCCAACCTAGCACCCACCCACCCTGACACCAACCCTAGCACCTACCCACCCTTGCACCCACCCTGTGACCCATCTTGGCACCCACCCATCCTACCACTCAACCTATCACCCACCTTCTCACCCACCTTGGCATCCACCTTAGCACCCACCCACACTGGCACCTTGGCACCCACCTCGGGCAAGGTGGGTGCACACCCACCCTGGCACCCAATTTAGAACCCACCGAGCATGTTACCCACCTTGGCACCCACATTGCAGCCCACCCTAGTACCCACCCTATGACCCACATTGGCATCCACACCCTAGCACCCAGGCACCTCGACACCCGCCTTGACACCCACCCTAGCACTGAACCTGTGACCCACCTTGGAACTCACCCTAGAACCCACCCACCCTGTGAACCACCTTGGCATCCACCTTAGCACCCACCCACCTTGGCACCCACTCTAGCACTCACCCATCCTAACACCCAACTTGTTACCCACCTTGGCACCCGCCCTCGCGTCCACCTTGAAACCCACCCTAGCACCCACCCACGCAGGAGCCCACCTTGGCACCCAACCTAACACCCACGCATCCTGGCACCCAACTTGTGACCCACCTTGGAACCCACCCTAGTACCCACCTTTGAACCCACTATATCACCAACCCACCTTGGCACCCACCCTATGACCCTCTTTGGAATCCACCCTAGCACGCACCCACCCTGGCACCCACCATGGAGCGCACCCTAGCACCCACCCACCTCGGCACGCACCTCAACACCCACCTTGGTGTGCGCACTGCGCCAACCTCTCAAAGACCCTATGTGGTGCGCTCCAAAGTGTACACCTTTGGTGCGCTCCAAGGTGCGCACCTTTGGTGCACACCGAGGTGCACACCAAAGTGTGCACCGAGGTGAGCACCAAAGTGCACTCCAGGGTGCACACCAAGGCGTGCACCTTTGGTGCGGTCAATGCAAACGAATTCGGAAGTTGGGGTCGATGTCCTAATCGCTGCTGCAGACTACACGTATGAGAATCGGACAAATAGCTTTATATAGGGGAGGTGTTGCGTTTGATGGGTCGACTCCCCTGGTTGTGTGCACTGCACCAACTTCAAAGACCCTGTCTTGTTTAAGAAGTCAAAAGTTGGGGTGGATGTCCTAATCATTGCTGCAGTCTACGCATGTATGAGAATCAGACAAATAGCTTATATAGGGGAGGTGTTGCATTCGGTGGGTTGACTCCCCTGGTTGTGCGCACTGCGCCAACCTCAAAGACCCCGCATAGCAGAAGAAGTCGGAAGTCGGATTTTGGTGAGCACCAAGGCGTGCACCTTTGGTGCGGTCAACGCAGACGAATTCAGAAGTTGGGGTGGATGTCCTAATCGTTGTTGCAGGCTACACATGTATGAGAATCAGACAAATAGCTTATATAGGGGAGGTGTTGGGTTTGATGGGTCAACTCCCTTGGTTGTGCGCATTACGCCAACCTCAAAGACCTTGTTTTCGTTAAGAAGTCAAAAGTTGGGGTCAATGTCCTAATGGCTCCTGCAGGCTACACATGTATGAGAATCGGACAAATAGCTTATATAGGGGAGGTGTTGGGTTTGATGGGTCGACTCCCCTGGTTGTGCGCATTACGTCAACCTCAAAGACCTTGTTTTCGTTAAGAAGTCAAAAGTTGGGGTCGATGTCCTAATTGCTCCTGTAGACTACACATGTATGAGAATCAGACAAATAGCTTATATAGGGGAGGTGTTGGGTTTGATGGGTTGACTCCCCTAGTTGTTCGCATTACACCAACCTCAAAGACCTTGTTTTCGTTTAGAAGCCGAAAGTTGGGGTCGATGTCCTAATTGCTCCTGCAGGCTACGCATGTATGAGAATCAGACAAATAGCTTATATAGGGGAGGTGTTGGGTTTGATGGGTCGACTCCCCTGGTTGTGCGCATTGCGCCAACCTCAAAGACCCTGCATTGCGGATGAAGTCGAAAGTCAGAGTTTGGTGTGCTACAAGGTGTGGTCGAAGGTGCTCACCTAGGTGTGCACCTTTGGAGCACAGGAAAAGTGCCCTCCAAAAGTGCGCACCTTTGGAGTGCACAAAAGTGCCCTCCAAAAGTGCGCACCTTTGGAGCGCAGAAAAGTGCCCTCCAAAAAGTGCCCTCCAAAAGTGCGCACCTTTGGAGCGCAGAAAAGTGCCCTCCAAAAAGTGCCCTCCAAAAGTGCGCACCTTTGGAGCGCAGAAAAGTGCCCTCCAAAAAGTGCCCTCCAAAAGTGCGCACCTTTGGAGCGCAGAAAAGTGCCCTCCAAAAAGTGCCCTCCAAAAGTGCGCACCTTTGGAGCGCAGAAAAGTGCCCTCCAAAAAGTGCCCTCCAAAAGTGCGCACCTTTGGAGCGCAGAAAAGTGCCCTCCAAAAAGTGCCCTCCAAAAGTGCGCACCTTTGGAGCGCAGAAAAGTGCCCTCCAAAAAGTGCCCTCCAAAAGTGCGCACCTTTGGAGCGCAGAAAAGTGCCCTCCAAAAAGTGCCCTCCAAAAGTGCGCACCTTTGGAGCGCAGAAAAGTGCCCTCCAAAAAGTGCCCTCCAAAAGTGCGCACCTTTGGAGCGCAGAAAAGTGCCCTCCAAAAAGTGCCCTCCAAAAGTGCGCACCTTTGGAGCGCAGAAAAGTGCCCTCCAAAAGTGCGCACTTTTGGTGCGCACCAAGGCGCTGGTTCGGTCGTTGCAGGCGAGTTCGGAAGTTGGGGTCGATGTCCTGAGCGGAGGTGCAAACTACACAGGTGTCGGAATCGGACAAATAGCTTATATAGGGGAGGTGTATGCTTCGATGGGTCGACTCCCCAGGTTGAGCGCACCGCGCCAACCTCAAAGACCCTACGGTATGGATGAAGTCGGAAGTTGGGTCCGATGACCGATTCGATTAGTAGGTATGCTCATGAGGTCGGAATTTGGGTCCGATGACCTGCCATGTGCAGGAAGGCGAATGTTGACACTGTGCGTTGCAAGGTGCACACCAAGGCGCTGGTGCGGTCTTTTTAGTCGAGTTCGGAAGTTGGGGTCGATGTCCTGATCGGAGGTGCAAGCTACACAGGTGTGGGAATCGGACAAATAGCTTATATAGGGGAGGTGTATGCTTTGTTGGGTCGACTCCCCGGGTTGAGCGCACCGCGCCAACCTCAAAGACCCTACGGTATGGATGAAGTCGGAAGTTGGGTCCGATGACCGATTCGATATGTAGGCATACTCGCGAGGTCGGAATTTGGGTCCGATGACCTGCCACGTGCAGGAAGGCGAATGTTGGCACTGTGCGTTGCAAGGTGCGCACCAAGGCGCTGGTTCGGTCGTTGGAGGCGAGTTCGGAAGTTGGGGTCGATGTCTTGATCGGAGGTGCAAACTACACAGGTGTGGGAATCGGACAAATAGCTTATATAGGGGAGGTGTATGCTTCGTTGGGTCGACTCCCCGGGTTGAGCGCACCGCGCCAACCTCAAAGACCCTACGGTATGGATGAAGTCGGAAGTTGGGTCCGATGACCGATTCGATATGTAGGCATACTCGCGAGGTCGGAATTTGGGTCCGATGACCTGCCATGTGCAGGAAGGCGAATGTTGGGACTGTGCGTCGCAAGGTGCGCACCAAGGCGCTGGTGCCGTCGTTGCAGTCGAGTTCGGAAGTTGGGGTCGATGTCCTGGTCAGAGGTGCAAACTACACAGGTGTGGGAATCGGACAAATAGCTTATATAGGGGAGGTGTATGCTTCGATGGGTCGACTCCCTGGGTTGAGCGCACCGCGCCAACCTCAAAGACCCTACAGTATGGATGAAGTCGGAAGTTGGGTCCGATGACCGATTCGATACGTAGGCATATTGGCGAGGTCTGAATTTGTGTCCGATGACCTGCCATGCGCAGGAAGGCGGAATTTGGGTCCGATGACCGAGTTGATGGCGTGCCATGCGCAGAAAGGCGGAATTTGGGTCCGATGACCGAGTTGATGTTGATGGCCCGCCATGCACAGGAAGGCGGAATTTGGGTCCGATGACCGATTTGAAGGCGTGCCATACGCAAAAAGGCGGAGTTTGGGTCCGATGACCGAGTTGATATTGATGGCCCGCCATGCGCAGGAAGGCGGAATTTGGGTCCGATGACCTGACATACGCATGGAGTCCGACTCGGGGGCCGATGTTCGATTCGATGACTTGCATTGTGGGTAAAGTCGGAAGTTGTGGTCTTTGACCCGATTCGATGACCAGACTTCGGCTGCTTGAGAATCGGACAAATAACTTATATAGGGGAGGTAGTGTTCTCGAGCATCCTCCCCCCGTGCCCGTTTATGTCGATTGATGCTGGTGCTCGACTGGTTGGAGCGCTCGGATGCAAAAATCTTGCACCAGGATTTATCGATTGTGATGGACACGGCAAGTCTCCTGATTGCTATGCAGGAGCTCATCGTGAATCTCTATGCGGCCTTGGTATGGACTCGACCTGCGGAATGGTTCGGCAATGGTAGTCGCTCCAACACGTCCTTGCAATGGCCACAGAGGTGATTCGACTAGAGCTCCAGTCTAGCTTTTGGGTTGCTTGGCGGACTGGTATAGCCGCGATCGAGTTCCGGCCATGAACGTTTTAGATAGCTCTTGGGCTTTCTGGGACGGAAGTCGGAAGTTTGGGCTGTTGTCCGATTTGATGACCATTCTTCGGATGTGTGAGAATCGGACAAATAACTTATATAGGGGACTGTGTTGTCTCACGCAGCCCCCTCCGTGCCCCTCTATCTCGACCGATGTTGGTGCTTGAAAGGGTTGGGATCGCTCGGATTTATAAACGTGAACCACCATTTGTCGAGTGTGAGGGACGCGGCAGGTCTCCTAAATGCTATGCGGGCGCTCTCTGAGAATCTCTATCCGGCCTCGACACAGACTAGTCTTGCTGAATGGTTTGGCACTGGTAGTCGATCCAACACGTCGTTGTTGTGGCCGCCTAGGCGATTCGATTCGAGCCCCCGTCTAGCTTTTGGGTTGCTTGGCGGATTTTGCCCTATCCGCAAGTGAGCTCGGTCCCTAAACGTTCGAGAAACCCGATTGCTATGCGCCGACTCTCTTTCTTGCGAGCCTCCATCTAGCTTTTGGGTCTCTACGGAACGGAAGTCGGAATCTGGGACCGTTGTTTGATTCGACGAGGCAGACTACGGTTGTGCGAGAATCGGACAAATAACTTATATAGGGGAGGTGTTGACTGGAGCATTCTCCCCCGTGCCCCTCTAACTCGACCAATGCTGGCGCTCGAACGGTGGTAGCGCTCGGATTTTCATTGAGCGCCAGCATTGGTCGATTTAGAGGGGCATGCGAGATTCCCGAATGCTATGCGAGGGCTCTAACGGAAATGTCTATTGGTTTCGGTATGGATGCAATTGCGAGTGGTTCGGCAAAGGTAGTCGTTCCGATGCGTCCATGTCGTGGCCAAATCGATAATTCGATTTGAGCCCTCGTATAGCATTTGGGTCTCTCGATGTGATTCCGCATTCCAGTCCCTTTGGGCACTGCTTGAGCCGCATCCCAGGGGGTTCCCTTCCCAATAATCTGCCTCGCAACCCGATTGCTATGCGGTGAGGCTCCTCGGCCGCCTCGGAACTATCTGTGTATCAGACGCATCGCGGGATAAGGGGTTGGCAACGGTAGTCGCCCCAAGCGCGTCCGATGCTTGGACCATTCCGAGGCGGCCCTGAAGCCTCTTCCGTCTAGCCGTTGGGTCCTTCTCGCCGCATCCCTCGCCTCGCAACCCGATTGCTATGCGGTGAGGCTCCTCGGCCGCCTCGGAACTATCTGTGTATCGGACGCGTCGCGGGATAAGGGGTTGTCACTGGTAGTCGCCCCAAGCGCGTCCGATGCTTGGACCATTCCGAGGCGGCCCTGAAGCCTCTTCCGTCTAGCCGTTGGGTCCTTCTCGCCGCATCCCTCGCCTCGCACCCCGATTGCTATGCGGTGAGGCTCCTCGGCCGCCTCGGAACTATCTGTGTATCGGACGCGTCGCGGGATAAGGGGTTGTCATTGGTAGTCGCCCCAAGCGCGTCCGATGCTTGGACCATTCCGAGGCGGCCCTGAAGCCTCTTCCGTCTAGCCGTTGGGTCCTTCTCGCCGCATCCCTCGCCTCGCACCCCGATTGCTATGCGGTGAGGCTCCTCGGCCGCCTCGGAACTATCTGTGTATCGGACGCGTCGCGGGATAAGGGGTTGTCATTGGTAGTCGCCCCAAGCGCGTCCGATGCTTGGACCATTCCGAGGCGGCCCTGAAGCCTCTTCCGTCTAGCCGTTGGGTCCTTCTCGCCGCATCCCTCGCCTCGCACCCCGATTGCTATGCGGTGAGGCTCCTCGGCCGCCTCGGAACTATCTGTGTATCGGACGCGTCGCGGGATAAGGGGTTGTCACTGGTAGTCGCCCCAAGCGCGTCCGATGCTTGGACCATTCCGAGGCGGCCCTGAAGCCTCTTCCGTCTAGCCGTTGGGTCCTTCTCGCCGCATCCCTCGCCTCGCACCCCGATTGCTATGCGGTGAGGCTCCTCGGCCGCCTCGGAACTATCTGTGTATCGGACGCGTCGCGGGATAAGGGGTTGTCACTGGTAGTCGCCCCAAGCGCGTTCGATGCTTGGACCATTCCGAGGCGGCCCTGAAGCCTCTTCCGTCTAGCCGTTGGGTCCTTCTCGCCGCATCCCTCGCCTCGCACCCCGATTGCTATGCGGTGAGGCTCCTCGGCCGCCTTGGAACTATCTGTGTATCGGACGCGTCGCGGGATAAGGGGTTGTCACTGGTAGTCGCCCCAAGCGCGTCCGATGCTTGGACCATTCCGAGGCGGACCCGAAGCCTCTTCCGTCTAGCCGTTGGGTCCTTCTCGCCGCATCCCTCGCCTCGCACCCCGATTGCTATGCGGTGAGGCTCCTCGGCCGCCTCGGAACTATCTGTGTATCGGACGCGTCGCGGGATAAGGGGTTGTCACTGGTAGTCGCCCCAAGCGCGTCCGATGCTTGGACCATTCCGAGGCGGACCCGAAGCCTCTTCCGTCTAGCCGTTGGGTCCTTCTCGCCGCATCCCTCGCCTCGCACCCCGATTGCTATGCGGTGAGGCTCCTCGGCCGCCTTGGAACTATCTGTGTATCGGACGCGTCGCGGGATAAGGGGTTGTCACTGGTAGTCGCCCCAAGCGCGTCCGATGCTTGGACCATTCCGAGGCGGACCCGAAGCCTCTTCCGTCTAGCCGTTGGGTCCTTCTCGCCGCATCCCTCGCCTCGCACCCCGATTGCTATGCGGTGAGGCTCCTCGGCCGCCTTGGAACTATCTGTGTATCGGACGCGTCGCGGGATAAGGGGTTGTCACTGGTAGTCGCCCCAAGCGCGTCCGATGCTTGGACCATTCCGAGGCGGACCCGAAGCCTCTTCCGTCTAGCCGTTGGGTCCTTCTCGCCGCATCCCTCGCCTCGCACCCCGATTGCTATGCGGTGAGGCTCCTCGGCCGCCTTGGAACTATCTGTGTATCGGACGCGTCGCGGGATAAGGGGTTGTCACTGGTAGTCGCCCCAAGCGCGTCCGATGCTTGGACCATTCCGAGGCGGCCCCGAAGCCTCTTCCGTCTAGCCGTTGGGTCCTTCTCGCCGCATCCCTCGCCTCGCACCCCGATTGCTATGCGGTGAGGCTCCTCGGCCGCCTTGGAACTATCTGTGTATCGGACGCGTCGCGGGATAAGGGGTTGTCACTGGTAGTCGCCCCAAGCGCGTCCGATGCTTGGACCATTCCGAGGCGGCCCCGAAGCCTCTTCCGTGTAGCCGTTGGGTCCTTCTCGCCGCATCCCTCGCCTCGCACCCCGATTGCTATGCGGTGAGGCTCCTCGGCCGCCTTGGAACTATCTGTGTATCGGACGCGTCGCGGGATAAGGGGTTGTCACTGGTAGTCGCCCCAAGCGCGTCCGATGCTTGGACCATTCCGAGGCGGACCTGAAGCCTCTTCCCTCTAGCCGTTGGGGCTTTCTCGCCGCATCCCTCGCCTCGCACCCTGATTGCTATGCTGTGAGGCTCCTCGGCCGCCTTGGAACTATCTGTGTATCGGACGCATCGCGGGATAAGGGGTTGGCAGTGGTAGTCGCCCCAAGCGCATCCGATGCTTGGACCATTCCGAGGCGGCCCTGCAGCCTCTTCCGTCTAGCCGTTGGGGCCATCTCGCCGCATCCCCCACCTCGCACCACGATTGCTATGCGGTGAGGCTCCTTGGCCGCCTCGGAACTATCTGTGTATCGGACGCATCGCGGGATAAGGGGTTGTCACTGGTAGTCGCCCCAAGCGCGTCCGATGCTTGGACTATTCCGAGGCGGCCCTGCAGCCTCTTCCGTCTAGCCGTTGGGGCCATCTCGCTGCATCCCCCACCTCCTCGGCCGCCTCGGAACTATCTGTGTATCGGACGCATCGCGGGATAAGGGGTTGGCAGTGGTAGTCGCCCCAAGCGCGTCCGATGCTTGGACTATTCCGAGGCAGCCCTGCAGCCTCTTCCGTCTAGCCTTTGGGGCCATCTCGCCGCATCCCTCGCCTCGCACCCCGATTGCTATGCGGTGAGGCTCCTCGGCCGCCTGGGAACTATCTTCGTATCGGACGCATCGCGGGATAAGGGGTTGTCACTGGTAGTCGCCCCAAGCGCGTCCGATGCTTGGACTATTCCGAGGCGGCCCTGTGGCCTCTTCCGTCTAGCCGTTGGGGCCATCTCGCCGCATCCCCCACCTCGCACCCCGATTGCTATGCGGTGAGGCTCTTCGGCCGCCTTGGAACTATCTTCGTATCGGACGCATCGCGGGATAAGGGGTTGTCACTGGTAGTGGCCCCAAGCGCGTCCGATGCTTGGACTATTCCGAGGCGGCCCTGCAGCCTCTTCCGTCTAGCCGTTGGGGCCATCTCGCCGCATCCCCCACCTCGCACCCCGATTGCTATGCGGTGAGGCTCCTCGGCCGCCTTGGAACTATCTTCGTATCGGACGCATCGCGGGATAAGGGGTTGTCACTGGTAGTCGCCCCAAGCGCGTCCGATGCTTGGACTATTCCGACGCGGCCCTGTGGCCTCTTCCGTCTAGCCGTTGGGGCCATCTCGCCGCATCCCCCACCTCGCACCCCGATTGCTATGCGGTGAGGCTCCTCGGCCGCCTTGGAACCATCTTCGTATCGGACGCATCGCGGGATAGGGGGCTGTCACTGGTAGTCGCCCCAAGCGTGTCCGATGCTTGGACCATTCCTAGGCGGCCCTGAAGCCTCTTCCGTCTAGCCGTTGGGGCCTTCCCGCCCCATCCCTCGCCTCGCACCCCCGATTGCTATGCGGTGAGGCTCCTCGGCCGCCTTGGAACCATCTGTGTATCGGACGCATCGCGGGATAAGGGGTTGGCACTGGCAGTCGCCCCAAGCGCGTCCGATGCTTGGACCATTCCGAGGTGGCCCTGAAGCCTCTTCCGTCTAGCCGTTGGGGCCTTCCCGCCCCATCCCTCGCCTCGCACCCCGATTGATATGCGGTGAGGCTCCTCGGCCGCCTTGGAACTATCTGTGTATCGGACGCATCGCGGGATAAGGGGTTGGCACTGGTAGTCGTCCCAATCGCATCCGATGCTTGGACCATTCCGAGGCGGCCCTGCAGCCTCTTCCGTTTAGCCGTCGGGGCCTTCCCGCCGCATCCCTCGCCTCGCATCCCGATTCCTATGCGGTGAGTCTTCTCGGCCGCCGCGGAACTATACCTGTTATTGCTACTGCATCCTTCGGCTGGTAACCTCCTCTGCCGCCTTGGAACGTTCTCTTTGTCGGACGCGTCGCGGGATAAGGGGTTGGCACTGGTAGTCGCCCCAAGCGCGCCCGATGCATAGACCGCTCCGAGTCGACCTTGCTTTCAGCCTCTCACATGCATAGACCTCTCTGAGTCGACCCTGCAGCCTCTCACGTTTAGCCTTTGGAATCTCGCCTCACAACATGATTGCTATCCTTGATGCATCCCTTGCCTCGAGCCCTGATTGCTTTCTTGGCTGCATCCCTCCTCTCCTCACAGCCCGGTTGTCATCACTGCTT
>NW_026728929.1:300000-325000 GCF_030272615.1 Cryptomeria japonica
GCGGTGGGCACCTTGGCTGGGTTGCGCGCCTTGGTGGGCACCATGCAGTGCACGAAGTCGGAGCCCGGATTGCCCCGGGCGCGCACCTCCGCCAGGGTGGGCACCTTGGTGCGCACAACTTGCCTGGGCTGCGCACCAGGAAGGGCTCAAGATGGCACCCGCGTTCCGTTTTTTTCACTATCTTTCAGAACGGAAATTTTAAAATCTCGTTTTTTTTTGCCTTTTCTGGAAATTAGTGAAGGCAGCGCATCAAAGGTGCGCAACGCTGGTGCGAACCTGGGAGCGCTCCGATGTGTGCTCCAAGGTGCGGCGTGCACGAAGTCGGACCCCGGTTTGCCCCGGGTGCGCACCTCGCGTGCACCTTGGTGCGCACACCTTGGCTGGGTTGCGCGCCCTGGTGGGCACCATGGTGCACACCAAGGAGCGCTCCGAAGTGTGCTCCAAGGTGCGGCGTGCACGAAGTCGGAGCCCGGTTTGCCCCGGGTGCGCACCTCGCGTGCACCTTCGCCGCGGTGGGCACCATGGCGTGCACGAAGTCGGAGCCCGGTTTGCCCCGGGTGCGCACCTCGCGTGCACCTTCGCCGGGGTGGGCACCTTGGTGTGCAGACCTTGGCTGGGTTGCGCGCCCTGGTGGGCACCATGGTGCGCACCAAGGAGCGCTCCGAAGTGTGCTCCAAGGTGCGGCCTGCACGAAGTCGGAGCCCGGTTTGCCCCGGGTGTGCACCTCGGGTGGGCACCTTGGTGCGCATGCCTTGCCTGGGCTGCGCACCAGGGCGGGCTCAAGATGGCACCCGCGTTCCTTTTTTTTCACTATCTTTCAAAACGGAAATTTTAAAATCTCATTTTTTTTTGCCTTTTTCTGGAAATTAGTGAAGGCAGCGCATCAAAGGTGCGCACCTCGCTGCCCACCACGGTGCGCAACGCCGGTGGGCACCCGGGAGTGCTTCGAAGTGTGCTCCAAGGTGCTGCGTGCACGTTGTCGGAGCCCGGTTTGCCCCGGGTGCGCACCTCGCGTGCACCTTCGTCGGGGTGGGCACCTTGGCTGGGTTTGCCCCGGCTGCGCTCCGAAGCGGGGTTATTGGAGCGCCGCCTCTTTTTTTGTCGGAGCGTTTGGTGGGGTTTCTCGCATTGGCTCTTCCCAGGCCCGGTTGCCACCCTGGCGCGCACGAAGTCGGAAGTAGGGTTAATTGCCCGGGTGCGCACCTTTGCCAGGGTGGGCACCTTACCTGGGCTGCGCACCAGGGCGGGCTCAAGATGGCACGCGCGTTCCGTTTTTTTCACTATCTTTCAAAACGGAAATTTTAAAATCTCCTTTTTTTTTTGCCTTTTCTGGAAATTAGTGAAGGCAGCGCATCAAAGGTGCGCACCTCGCTGCCCACCTTGGTGTGCTCTGAGGTGCGCACCCGGGAGCGCTACGAAGTGTGCTCCAAGGTGCGGCGTGCACGTTGTCGGAGCCCGGTTTGCCCCGGGTGCGCACCTCGCCTGCACCTTGGCCGGGGTGGGCACCTTGGCTGGGTTTGCCCAGGGTGCGCTCCGAAGCGGGGTTACTGGAGCGCCCCCTCTTTTTTTGTCAGAGCGTTTGGTGGGGTTTCTCGCATTGGCTCTTCCCAGGCCCGGTTGTTGGGTGCGCTCCCACCCTGGCGCGCGCGAAGTTGGAAGTTGGGTTAATTGCCCGGGCGCGCACCTTCGCCAGGGTGGGCACCTTGGTGCGCACACCTTGGCTGGGCTGCGCACCAGGGCGGGCTCAAGATGGCACCAGCATTCCCTTTTTCTCACTATCTTTCAAAACGGAAATTTTAAAATCTCGTTTTTTTTTTGCCTTTTATGGAAATTAGTGAAGGCATCGCATCAAAGGTGCGCACCTCGCTGCCCACCTTGGTGTGCTCCGAGGTGCCCACCACGGTGCGCAACGCCGGTGCGAACCCGGGAGCGCCCCGATGTGTGCTCCAAGGTGCGGCGTGCACGAAGTCGGACCCCGGTTTGCCCCGGGTGCGCACCTCGCGTGCACCTTGGTGCGCACACCTTGGCTGGGTTGCGCGGCCTGGTGGGCACCATGGTGCGCACCAAGGAGCGCTCCGAAGTGTGCTCCAAGGTGCGGCGTGCACGAAGTCGGAGCCCGGTTTGCCCCGGGTACGCACCTCGCGTGCACCTTCGCCGGGGTGGGCACCTCGGCTGGGTTGCGCGCCCTGGTGCGCACCAAGGAGCGCTCCGAAGTGTGCTCCAAGGTGCGGCGTGCACGAAGTCGGAGCCCGGTTTGCCCCGGGTGCGCACCTTCGCCGCGGTGCGCACCATGGCGTGCACGAAGTCGGAGCCCGGTTTGCCCCGGGTGCGCACCTCGCGTGCACCTTCGGCGGGGTTGCGCGCCCTGGTGGGCACCATGGTGCGCACCAAGGAGCGCTCCGAAGTGTGCTCCAAGGTGCGGCGTGCACGAAGTCGGAGCCCGGTTTGCCCCGGGTGCGCACCTCGCGTGCACCTTCGGCGGGGTTGCGCGCCCTGGTGGGCACCATGGTGCGCACCAAGGAGCGCTCCGAAGTGTGCTCCAAGGTGCGGCGTGCACGAAGTCGGAGCCCGGTTTGCCCCGGGTGCGCACCTCGCGTGCACCTTCGCCGCGGTGGGCACCATGGCGTGCACGAAGTCGGAGCCCGGTTTGCCCCGGGTGCGCACCTCGCGTGCACCTTCGCCGGGGTGGGCACCTCGGCTGGGTTGCGCGCCCTGGTGCGCACCAAGGAGCGCTCCGAAGTGTGCTCCAAGGTGCGGCGTGCACGAAGTCGGAGCCCGGTTTGCCCCGGGTGCGCACCTCGCGTGCACCTTCGCCAGGGTGGGCACCTCGGTGCACACACCTTCTCAATGTTTTCTTGCCTTTTCTGGAAATTGGTGAAGGCAGCGCATCAAAGGTGCGCACCTCGGTGTGCTCCGAGGTGCGAACCCGAGAGCGCTCCGAGGTGCCCACGAAGTCGAAAGTCGGGTTAATTGCATTGTTTTCCCCGGGTGCGCTCCGAGGTGCGCAACATCGGCGCGCACCAAGGAGGGCTCCGAAGTGTGCTCCAAGGTGCGCACGATGGCGTGCACCTCTGGTGCGCACGATTCGGAGCTCGGTTTGACCGGGGTGCGCACACCTTGGCTGGGTTGCGCACCTTTTGTGCGCTCCAAGGTGCGCACGAAGTCGGAGCTCGGTTTGCCCCGGGTGCGCACCTTCGCCAGGGTGCGCACCTTGATGCGCACGCCTTGGCTGGGCTGCGCACCTTGGTGGGCGCCATGGTGCGCACCTTTCGTGCGCTCCAAGGTGCGCACGAAGTCGGAGCTCGGTTTGCCCCGGGTGCGCACCTTGGTGGGCGCCATGGTGCACTCCGAGGTGCCCAAGATTGGTGCGCACCAAGGAGCGCTCCGAAGTGCGCTCCAAGGTGCGCGCGAAGTCGAAAGTTGGGTTAATTGTCCGGTTTGCCTCGGGTGCGCACCTTGCGTGCACCTTCGCCAGGGTGGGCGCCTTGGTGCGCACACCTTGGCTGGGCTGCGCACACCTTGGCACCCGCGTTTCCTTCATTTTAAATTTTTTTTTTTTACAATCTCTCAAGTGGGAAATTCTATAATCTCAACTTTTTTTGCCTTTTCAGGAAACTTTTGAATGGAGCGCATCATTGGTGCGCTCCGAAGTGTGCTCCAAAGCTCTCTCCAGCTGCGTGCACCTGCCCCGGCCGCGCACCCGGCCCCGCCCAGCTTCGCTCACCTGTCCCGGGCGTCTGGTGCGGAACCTTAGAGTAAGAAACATCACCGTGCACCTTGGCCAACGTGCGCGACTCGACCGAGCGCGCACTGGCCGAGGTGCACACCGATTTCACCTGGGTGCGCGCGCAGCACCTCGGGCGCACCGGGGTGCGCGCACAACGCCCGGGTTGCACCGTGGCCTGTGTGCTCGGGGCGCCTCGGGTGCGCGCTCGGTGTCGCCCCCGCGCGCGCGGTAGTGCGGGCAGCGCACCCCGGCCCGGCCCGGCCCCGACGAGAACGCAAACGGGCAAAAGGTTTATTCAAATAGCATTGCGATGCCCGGCGAAAAACTAAAAAAGGGTGCAACACCGGGACTTCCCGGGAGGTCACCCATCCCAGTACTACTCCGGCCCAAGCGCGCTTAACTGCGGAGTTCTGATGGGATCCGGTGCACTAACGCTGGTATGATCGCACCCGTTATGAGCTTGTCGCAGTGTGTACTTAGCAAACCGCGACCCACGTGCGAATCCACCCCGGCCACCCACCCCCGTCGAGGTGCACACCCTCCCTCGCGAAGTGCGCCCCGTTCGCCAAGTGTGAGCCCTGCCCGGGTGCGCGCACCTTGCTAGGGCGTCGGGTGTGCACCCGGCCCGGCCTACGTGCGTGCACCTGTAGGGGGCGTCGTGTGCGTGCAGTGTCCCGTCTGCAACGCGGTGCCCACACACCACCTCGGGCGCAACGACCTGCGCTCACATGTGGGCCGAGTGCACCTTGGTGCATGTTCGGGGCGCCTCGGGTGCACGCTCGATCTTGCCCCGGTGCACCAAGGCGCTCGGTTTGCCCCGGGTGCGCACTTGGTGCAAGGTGGGCACCCAAAATAGGGATCAAGCACCAAAACACAAGTTTCGGGATGCAAAATGGGACCCAAGGACCACAAATGCGTTCCAAGACCCATGATGGGTCCACGAGAACAAAAATGTGTTCCGAGACTTAATAAACAAATATTGGGTTTTAGGAGAAGAAACATGCTCTGATGCCCAAAACGAGAATCGACCCCGAAAAGGCCACAGGCCAAAAGTGGGATGCGAGACAAAAAAAAATGGGACCCGAGGACCAAAATTGGGTTCCCAGGTCGAAGACAGGGCAACCGGACAAGAAACGACCTCTAAGGCTCGAAATGAGTCCCGACGACTAAAACTTGACAAGAAGCACCCATCAGGCACCCAACTCGACACCCATGGGATGCCGACCCACCCGGGCTTCCACCTAGCACACCTTGGCACCCACCCACCCTCGCACCCAACCTCGCACCCAACTTAGCACCTTTGAACCCACATTGGCACTCACCCTGACCCTGGCACCTTGGAACCCACATTGGCACTCACCTTGACCCTGGCACCCACCTTTGCACTCACCTTGGGACCCACCCTGGCTCCCACCTCGGCACCCACCCAGACACCCACCTTGGTTCCTTGGCACCCACCTTGGATCCTTGGCACCCACCCCGACACCCACCTTGGCACGCAACTTGGCTACTTGCCACCCACCTTGGCTCCTTGACGCCCACCCCGACAACCACCCCGTGACCTACCCTGGCTAGGGTTGGTGCACACCCACCCTGGTGCCCACCTTGGCACCCACCCTATGACCCACCTTGGCACGCACCTTAGTACCCACCCCGTTACCCACCCTAGGACCCACCCCGTGACCCACCTTGGCCAGGGTGGGTGCCTTGGTGCGCACAACTTGCCTGGGCTGCACACCAGGGCGGGCTCAAGATGGCACCCGCGTTCCGTTTTTTTCACTATCTTTCAAAACGGAAATTTTAAAATCTCATTTTTTTCTTTTTTTTGCCTTTTCTGGAAATTAGTGAAGGCAGCGCATCAAAGGTGCGCAATGCTGGTGCGAACCCGGGAGCGCTCCGATGTGTGCTCCAAGGTGCGGCGTGCACGAAGTCCGAGCCCGGTTTGCCCCGGGTGCGCACCTCGCGTGCACCTTCGCCGGGGTGAGCACCTTGGCTGGGTTGCGCGCCCTGGTGCGTACCAAGGAGCGCTCTGAAGTGTGCTCCAAGGTGCGGCGTGCACGAAGTCGGAGCCCGGTTTGCCCCGGGTGTGCACCTCGGGTGCGCACCTCGCGTGCACCTTCGCTGCGGTGGGCACCTTGGCTGGGTTGCGCGCCTTGGTGGGCACCATGCAGTGCACGAAGTCGGAGCCCGGTTTGCCCCGGGCGCGCACCTCCGCCAGGGTGGGCACCTTGGTGCGCACAACTTGCCTGGGCTGCGCATCAGGAAGGGCTCAAGATGGCACCCGCGTTCCGTTTTTTTCACTATCTTTCAGAACGGAAATTTTAAAATATCGTTTTTTTTTGCCTTTTCTGGAAATTAGTGAAGGCAGCGCATCAAAGGTGCGCAACGCTGGTGCGAACCTGGGAGCGCTCCGATGTGTGCTCCAAGGTGCGGCGTGCACGAAGTCGGAGCCCGGTTTGCCTCGGGTGCGCCCTGGTGGGCACCATGGTGCGCACCAAGGAGCGCTCCGAAGTGTGCTCCAAGGTGCGGCCTGCACGAAGTCGGAGCCCGGTTTGCCCCGGGTGTGCACCTCGGGTGGGCACCTTGGTGCGCATGCCTTGCCTGGGCTGCGCACCAGGGCGGGCTCAAGATGGCACCCGCGTTCCTTTTTTTTCACTATCTTTCAAAACGGAAATTTTAAAATCTCATTTTTTTTTGCCTTTTTCTGGAAATTAGTGAAGGCAGCGCATCAAAGGTGCGCACCTCGCTGCCCACCACGGTGCGCAACGCCGGTGGGCACCCGGGAGTGCTTCGAAGTGTGCTCCAAGGTGCTGCGTGCACGTTGTCGGAGCCCGGTTTGCCCCGGGTGCGCACCTCGCGTGCACCTTCGTCGGGGTGGGCACCTTGGCTTGGTTTGCCCCGGCTGCGCTCCGAAGCGGGGTTATTGGAGCGCCGCCTCTTTTTTTGTCGGAGCGTTTGGTGGGGTTTCTCGCATTGGCTCTTCCGAGGCCCGGTTGCCACCCTGGCGCGCACGAAGTCGGAAGTAGGGTTAATTGCCCGGGTGCGCACCTTTGCCAGGGTGGGACCTTACCTGGGCTGCGCACCAGGGCGGGCTCAAGATGGCACGCGCGTTCCGTTTTTTTCACTATCTTTCAAAACGGAAATTTTAAAATCTCCTTTTTTTTTTGCCTTTTCTGGAAATTAGTGAAGGCAGCGCATCAAAGGTGCGCACCTCGCTGCCCACCTTGGTGTGCTCTGAGGTGCGCACCCGGGAGCGCTACGAAGTGTGCTCCAAGGTGCGGCGTGCACGTTGTCGGAGCCCGGTTTGCCCCGGGTGCGCACCTCGCCTGCACCTTGGCCGGGGTGGGCACCTTGGCTGGGTTTGCCCAGGGTGCGCTCCGAAGCGGGGTTACTGGAGCGCCCCCTCTTTTTTTGTCAGAGAGTTTGGTGGGGTTTCTCGCATTGGCTCTTCCCAGGCCCGGTTGTTGGGTGCGCTCCCACCCTGGCGCGCGCGAAGTTGGAAGTTGGGTTAATTGCCCGGGCGCGCACCTTCGCCAGGGTGGGCACCTTGGTGCGCAAACCTTGGCTGGGCTGCGCACCAGGGCGGGCTCAAGATGGCACCAGCATTCCCTTTTTCTCACTATCTTTCAAAACGGAAATTTTAAAATCTCGTTTTTTTTTTGCCTTTTATGGAAATTAGTGAAGGCATCGCATCAAAGGTGCGCACCTCGCTGCCCACCTTGGTGTGCTCCGAGGTGCCCACCACGGTGCGCAACGCCGGTGCGAACCCGGGAGCGCCCCGATGTGTGCTCCAAGGTGCGGCGTGCACGAAGTCGGACCCCGGTTTGCCCCGGGTGCGCACCTCGCGTGCACCTTGGTGCGCACACCTTGGCTGGGTTGCGCGGCCTGGTGGGCACCATGGTGCGCACCAAGGAGCGCTCCGAAGTGTGCTCCAAGGTGCGGCGTGCACGAAGTCGGAGCCCGGTTTGCCCCGGGTGCGCACCTTCGCCGCGGTGGGCACCATGGCGTGCACGAAGTCGGAGCCCGGTTTGCCCCGGGTGCGCACCTCGCGTGCACCTTCGCCGGGGTGGGCACCTCGGCTGGGTTGCGCGCCCTGGTGCGCACCAAGGAGCGCTCTGAAGTGTGCTCCAAGGTGCGGCGTGCACGAAGTCGGAGCCCGGTTTGCCCCGGGTGTGCACCTCGGGTGCGCACCTCGCGTGCACCTTCGCTGCGGTGGGCACCTTGGCTGGGTTGCGCGCCTTGGTGGGCACCATGCAGTGCACGAAGTCGGAGCCCGGATTGCCCCGGGCGCGCACCTCCGCCAGGGTGGGCACCTTGGTGCGCACAACTTGCCTGGGCTGCGCACCAGGAAGGGCTCAAGATGGCACCCGCGTTCCGTTTTTTTCACTATCTTTCAGAACGGAAATTTTAAAATCTCGTTTTTTTTTGCCTTTTCTGGAAATTAGTGAAGGCAGCGCATCAAAGGTGCGCAACGCTGGTGCGAACCTGGGAGCGCTCCGATGTGTGCTCCAAGGTGCGGCGTGCACGAAGTCGGACCCCGGTTTGCCCCGGGTGCGCACCTCGCGTGCACCTTGGTGCGCACACCTTGGCTGGGTTGCGCGCCCTGGTGGGCACCATGGTGCGCACCAAGGAGCGCTCCGAAGTGTGCTCCAAGGTGCGGCGTGCACGAAGTCGGAGCCCGGTTTGCCCCGGGTGCGCACCTCGCGTGCACCTTCGCCGCGGTGGGCACCATGGCGTGCACGAAGTCGGAGCCCGGTTTGCCCCGGGTGCGCACCTCGCGTGCACCTTCGCCGGGGTGGGCACCTTGGTGTGCAGACCTTGGCTGGGTTGCGCGCCCTGGTGGGCACCATGGTGCGCACCAAGGAGCGCTCCGAAGTGTGCTCCAAGGTGCGGCCTGCACGAAGTCGGAGCCCGGTTTGCCCCGGGTGTGCACCTCGGGTGGGCACCTTGGTGCGCATGCCTTGCCTGGGCTGCGCACCAGGGCGGGCTCAAGATGGCACCCGCGTTCCTTTTTTTTCACTATCTTTCAAAACGGAAATTTTAAAATCTCATTTTTTTTTGCCTTTTTCTGGAAATTAGTGAAGGCAGCGCATCAAAGGTGCGCACCTCGCTGCCCACCACGGTGCGCAACGCCGGTGGGCACCCGGGAGTGCTTCGAAGTGTGCTCCAAGGTGCTGCGTGCACGTTGTCGGAGCCCGGTTTGCCCCGGGTGCGCACCTCGCGTGCACCTTCGTCGGGGTGGGCACCTTGGCTGGGTTTGCCCCGGCTGCGCTCCGAAGCGGGGTTATTGGAGCGCCGCCTCTTTTTTTGTCGGAGCGTTTGGTGGGGTTTCTCGCATTGGCTCTTCCGAGGCCCGGTTGCCACCCTGGCGCGCACGAAGTCGGAAGTAGGGTTAATTGCCCGGGTGCGCACCTTTGCCAGGGTGGGCACCTTACCTGGGCTGCGCACCAGGGCGGGCTCAAGATGGCACGCGCGTTCCGTTTTTTTCACTATCTTTCAAAACGGAAATTTTAAAATCTCCTTTTTTTTTTGCCTTTTCTGGAAATTAGTGAAGGCAGCGCATCAAAGGTGCGCACCTCGCTGCCCACCTTGGTGTGCTCTGAGGTGCGCACCCGGGAGCGCTACGAAGTGTGCTCCAAGGTGCGGCGTGCACGTTGTCGGAGCCCGGTTTGCCCCGGGTGCGCACCTCGCCTGCACCTTGGCCGGGGTGGGCACCTTGGCTGGGTTTGCCCAGGGTGCGCTCCGAAGCGGGGTTACTGGAGCGCCCCCTCTTTTTTTGTCAGAGCGTTTGGTGGGGTTTCTCGCATTGGCTCTTCCCAGGCCCGGTTGTTGGGTGCGCTCCCACCCTGGCGCGCGCGAAGTTGGAAGTTGGATTAATTGCCCGGGCGCGCACCTTCGCCAGGGTGGGCACCTTGGTGCGCACACCTTGGCTGGGCTGCGCACCAGGGCGGGCTCAAGATGGCACCAGCATTCCCTTTTTCTCACTATCTTTCAAAACGGAAATTTTAAAATCTCGTTTTTTTTTTGCCTTTTATGGAAATTAGTGAAGGCATCGCATCAAAGGTGCGCACCTCGCTGCCCACCTTGGTGTGCTCCGAGGTGCCCACCACGGTGCGCAACGCCGGTGCGAACCCGGGAGCGCCCCGATGTGTGCTCCAAGGTGCGGCGTGCACGAAGTCGGACCCCGGTTTGCCCCGGGTGCGCACCTCGCGTGCACCTTGGTGCGCACACCTTGGCTGGGTTGCGCGGCCTGGTGGGCACCATGGTGCGCACCAAGGAGCGCTCCGAAGTGTGCTCCAAGGTGCGGCGTGCACGAAGTCGGAGCCCGGTTTGCCCCGGGTACGCACCTCGCGTGCACCTTCGCCGGGGTGGGCACCTCGGCTGGGTTGCGCGCCCTGGTGCGCACCAAGGAGCGCTCCGAAGTGTGCTCCAAGGTGCGGCGTGCACGAAGTCGGAGCCCGGTTTGCCCCGGGTGCGCACCTTCGCCGCGGTGCGCACCATGGCGTGCACGAAGTCGGAGCCCGGTTTGCCCCGGGTGCGCACCTCGCGTGCACCTTCGGCGGGGTTGCGCGCCCTGGTGGGCACCATGGTGCGCACCAAGGAGCGCTCCGAAGTGTGCTCCAAGGTGCGGCGTGCACGAAGTCGGAGCCCGGTTTGCCCCGGGTGCGCACCTCGCGTGCACCTTCGGCGGGGTTGCGCGCCCTGGTGGGCACCATGGTGCGCACCAAGGAGCGCTCCGAAGTGTGCTCCAAGGTGCGGCGTGCACGAAGTCGGAGCCCGGTTTGCCCCGGGTGCGCACCTCGCGTGCACCTTCGCCGCGGTGGGCACCATGGCGTGCACGAAGTCGGAGCCCGGTTTGCCCCGGGTGCGCACCTCGCGTGCACCTTCGCCGGGGTGGGCACCTCGGCTGGGTTGCGCGCCCTGGTGCGCACCAAGGAGCGCTCCGAAGTGTGCTCCAAGGTGCGGCGTGCACGAAGTCGGAGCCCGGTTTGCCCCGGGTGCGCACCTCGCGTGCACCTTCGCCAGGGTGGGCACCTCGGTGCGCACACCTTCTCAATGTTTTCTTGCCTTTTCTGGAAATTGGTGAAGGCAGCGCATCAAAGGTGCGCACCTCGGTGTGCTCCGAGGTGCGAACCCGAGAGCGCTCCGAGGTGCCCACGAAGTCGAAAGTCGGGTTAATTGCATTGTTTTCCCCGGGTGCGCTCCGAGGTGCGCAACATCGGCGCGCACCAAGGAGGGCTCCGAAGTGTGCTCCAAGGTGCGCACGATGGCGTGCACCTCTGGTGCGCACGATTCGGAGCTCGGTTTGACCGGGGTGCGCACACCTTGGCTGGGTTGCGCACCTTTTGTGCGCTCCAAGGTGCGCACGAAGTCGGAGCTCGGTTTGCCCCGGGTGCGCACCTTCGCCAGGGTGCGCACCTTGATGCGCACGCCTTGGCTGGGCTGCGCACCTTGGTGGGCGCCATGGTGCGCACCTTTCGTGCGCTCCAAGGTGCGCACGAAGTCGGAGCTCGGTTTGCCCCGGGTGCGCACCTTGGTGGGCGCCATGGTGCACTCCGAGGTGCCCAAGATTGGTGCGCACCAAGGAGCGCTCCGAAGTGCGCTCCAAGGTGCGCGCGAAGTCGAAAGTTGGGTTAATTGTCCGGTTTGCCTCGGGTGCGCACCTTGCGTGCACCTTCGCCAGGGTGGGCGCCTTGGTGCGCACACCTTGGCTGGGCTGCGCACACCTTGGCACCCGCGTTTCCTTCATTTTAAATTTTTTTTTTTTACAATCTCTCAAGTGGGAAATTCTATAATCTCAACTTTTTTTGCCTTTTCAGGAAACTTTTGAATGGAGCGCATCATTGGTGCGCTCCGAAGTGTGCTCCAAAGCTCTCTCCAGCTGCGTGCACCTGCCCCGGCCGCGCACCCGGCCCCGCCCAGCTTCGCTCACCTGTCCCGGGCGTCTGGTGCGGAACCTTAGAGTAAGAAACATCACCGTGCACCTTGGCCAACGTGCGCGACTCGACCGAGCGCGCACTGGCCGAGGTGCACACCGATTTCACCTGGGTGCGCGCGCAGCACCTCGGGCGCACCGGGGTGCGCGCACAACGCCCGGGTTGCACCGTGGCCTGTGTGCTCGGGGTGCCTCGGGTGCGCGCTCGGTGTCGCCCCCGCGCGCGCGGTAGTGCGGGCAGCGCACCCCGGCCCGGCCCGGCCCCGACGAGAACGCAAACGGGCAAAAGGTTTATTCAAATAGCATTGCGACGCCCGGCGAAAAACTAAAAAAGGGTGCAACACCGGGACTTCCCGGGAGGTCACCCATCCCAGTACTACTCCGGCCCAAGCGCGCTTAACTGCGGAGTTCTGATGGGATCCGGTGCACTAATGCTGGTATGATCGCACCCGTTATGAGCTTGTCGCAGTGTGTACTTAGCAAACCGCGACCCACGTGCGAATCCACCCCGGCCACCCACCCCCGTCGAGGTGCACACCCTCCCTCGCGAAGTGCGCCCCGTTCGCCAAGTGTGAGCCCTGCCCGGGTGCGCGCACCTTGCTAGGGCGTCGGGTGTGCACCCGGCCCGGCCTACGTGCGTGCACCTGGAGGGGGCGTCGTGTGCGTGCAGTGTCCCGTCTGCAACGCGGTGCCCACACACCACCTCGGGCGCAACGACCTGCGCTCACATGTGGGCCGAGTGCACCTTGGTGCATGTTCGGGGCGCCTCGGGTGCACGCTCGATCTTGCCCCGGTGCACCAAGGCGCTCGGTTTGCCCCGGGTGCGCACTTGGTGCAAGGTGGGCACCCAAAATAGGGATCAAGCACCAAAACACAAGTTTCGGGATGCAAAATGGGACCCAAGGACCACAAATGCGTTCCAAGACCCATGATGGGTCCACGAGAACAAAAATGTGTTCCGAGACTTAATAAACAAATATTGGGTTTTAGGAGAAGAAACATGCTCTGATGCCCAAAACGAGAATCGACCCCGAAAAGGCCACAGGCCAAAAGTGGGATGCGAGACAAAAAAAAATGGGACCCGAGGACCAAAATTGGGTTCCCAGGTCGAAGACAGGGCAACCGGACAAGAAACGACCTCTAAGGCTCGAAATGAGTCCCGACGACTAAAACTTGACAAGAAGCACCCATCAGGCACCCAACTCGACACCCATGGGATGCCGACCCACCCGGGCTTCCACCTAGCACACCTTGGCACCCACCCACCCTCGCACCCAACCTCGCACCCAACTTAGCACCTTTGAACCCACATTGGCACTCACCCTGACCCTGGCACCTTGGAACCCACATTGGCACTCACCTTGACCCTGGCACCCACCTTTGCACTCACCTTGGGACCCACCCTGGCTCCCACCTCGGCACCCACCCAGACACCCACCTTGGTTCCTTGGCACCCACCTTGGATCCTTGGCACCCACCCCGACACCCACCTTGGCACGCAACTTGGCTACTTGCCACCCACCTTGGCTCCTTGACGCCCACCCCGACAACCACCCCGTGACCTACCCTGGCTAGGGTTGGTGCACACCCACCCTGGTGCCCACCTTGGCACCCACCCTATGACCCACCTTGGCACGCACCTTAGTACCCACCCCGTTACCCACCCTAGGACCCACCCCGTGACCCACCTTGGCCAGGGTGGGTGCACCCACCCTGGTGCCCACCTTGGCACCCACCCATCCTAGCACCCAGCCTGTGACCGGGCTTGGAACCCAACCTTGCACCCGCACCCGTCTTGGCCAGTGTGGGTGCGCACCCATCCTGGCACCCACGTTGTGACACACCCTTTAACCCACGCACCCTAGCACCCACGTTGGCACCCACCTTGGAACCCAACCTAGCAACTTGGCACCCACCCCGTGACCCACCTTGGCATCCACCATAGCAGTCGCCGACTTGGCACCCACCTCGGCACCCACCTTGACACTTGTGGACCCACCTTGCCACTCACCCTAGCATCGACCCATCCTAGCACCCACCCTGGCACCTTTGCACCCTAGCACTCACCCATCCTAGCACCTAACCTGTGACCCACCTTGACACTCACCCTCGCACCCACCTTGGAACCCAACCTAGCACCCACCCACCCTGACACCAACCCTAGCACCTACCCACCCTTGCACCCACCCTGTGACCCATCTTGGCACCCACCCATCCTACCACTCAACCTATCACCCACCTTCTCACCCACCTTGGCATCCACCTTAGCACCCACCCACACTGGCACCTTGGCACCCACCTCGGGCAAGGTGGGTGCACACCCACCCTGGCACCCAATTTAGAACCCACCGAGCATGTTACCCACCTTGGCACCCACATTGCAGCCCACCCTAGTACCCACCCTATGACCCACATTGGCATCCACACCCTAGCACCCAGGCACCTCGACACCCGCCTTGACACCCACCCTAGCACTGAACCTGTGACCCACCTTGGAACTCACCCTAGAACCCACCCACCCTGTGAACCACCTTGGCATCCACCTTAGCACCCACCCACCTTGGCACCCACTCTAGCACTCACCCATCCTAACACCCAACTTGTTACCCACCTTGGCACCCGCCCTCGCGTCCACCTTGAAACCCACCCTAGCACCCACCCACGCAGGAGCCCACCTTGGCACCCAACCTAACACCCACGCATCCTGGCACCCAACTTGTGACCCACCTTGGAACCCACCCTAGTACCCACCTTTGAACCCACTATATCACCAACCCACCTTGGCACCCACCCTATGACCCTCTTTGGAATCCACCCTAGCACGCACCCACCCTGGCACCCACCATGGAGCGCACCCTAGCACCCACCCACCTCGGCACGCACCTCAACACCCACCTTGGTGTGCGCACTGCGCCAACCTCTCAAAGACCCTATGTGGTGCGCTCCAAAGTGTACACCTTTGGTGCGCTCCAAGGTGCGCACCTTTGGTGCACACCGAGGTGCACACCAAAGTGTGCACCGAGGTGAGCACCAAAGTGCACTCCAGGGTGCACACCAAGGCGTGCACCTTTGGTGCGGTCAATGCAAACGAATTCGGAAGTTGGGGTCGATGTCCTAATCGCTGCTGCAGACTACACGTATGAGAATCGGACAAATAGCTTTATATAGGGGAGGTGTTGCGTTTGATGGGTCGACTCCCCTGGTTGTGTGCACTGCACCAACTTCAAAGACCCTGTCTTGTTTAAGAAGTCAAAAGTTGGGGTGGATGTCCTAATCATTGCTGCAGTCTACGCATGTATGAGAATCAGACAAATAGCTTATATAGGGGAGGTGTTGCATTCGGTGGGTTGACTCCCCTGGTTGTGCGCACTGCGCCAACCTCAAAGACCCCGCATAGCAGAAGAAGTCGGAAGTCGGATTTTGGTGAGCACCAAGGCGTGCACCTTTGGTGCGGTCAACGCAGACGAATTCAGAAGTTGGGGTGGATGTCCTAATCGTTGTTGCAGGCTACACATGTATGAGAATCAGACAAATAGCTTATATAGGGGAGGTGTTGGGTTTGATGGGTCAACTCCCTTGGTTGTGCGCATTACGCCAACCTCAAAGACCTTGTTTTCGTTAAGAAGTCAAAAGTTGGGGTCAATGTCCTAATGGCTCCTGCAGGCTACACATGTATGAGAATCGGACAAATAGCTTATATAGGGGAGGTGTTGGGTTTGATGGGTCGACTCCCCTGGTTGTGCGCATTACGTCAACCTCAAAGACCTTGTTTTCGTTAAGAAGTCAAAAGTTGGGGTCGATGTCCTAATTGCTCCTGTAGACTACACATGTATGAGAATCAGACAAATAGCTTATATAGGGGAGGTGTTGGGTTTGATGGGTTGACTCCCCTAGTTGTTCGCATTACACCAACCTCAAAGACCTTGTTTTCGTTTAGAAGCCGAAAGTTGGGGTCGATGTCCTAATTGCTCCTGCAGGCTACGCATGTATGAGAATCAGACAAATAGCTTATATAGGGGAGGTGTTGGGTTTGATGGGTCGACTCCCCTGGTTGTGCGCATTGCGCCAACCTCAAAGACCCTGCATTGCGGATGAAGTCGAAAGTCAGAGTTTGGTGTGCTACAAGGTGTGGTCGAAGGTGCTCACCTAGGTGTGCACCTTTGGAGCACAGGAAAAGTGCCCTCCAAAAGTGCGCACCTTTGGAGTGCACAAAAGTGCCCTCCAAAAGTGCGCACCTTTGGAGCGCAGAAAAGTGCCCTCCAAAAAGTGCCCTCCAAAAGTGCGCACCTTTGGAGCGCAGAAAAGTGCCCTCCAAAAAGTGCCCTCCAAAAGTGCGCACCTTTGGAGCGCAGAAAAGTGCCCTCCAAAAAGTGCCCTCCAAAAGTGCGCACCTTTGGAGCGCAGAAAAGTGCCCTCCAAAAAGTGCCCTCCAAAAGTGCGCACCTTTGGAGCGCAGAAAAGTGCCCTCCAAAAAGTGCCCTCCAAAAGTGCGCACCTTTGGAGCGCAGAAAAGTGCCCTCCAAAAAGTGCCCTCCAAAAGTGCGCACCTTTGGAGCGCAGAAAAGTGCCCTCCAAAAAGTGCCCTCCAAAAGTGCGCACCTTTGGAGCGCAGAAAAGTGCCCTCCAAAAAGTGCCCTCCAAAAGTGCGCACCTTTGGAGCGCAGAAAAGTGCCCTCCAAAAAGTGCCCTCCAAAAGTGCGCACCTTTGGAGCGCAGAAAAGTGCCCTCCAAAAGTGCGCACCTTTGGAGCGCACAAAAGTGCCCTCCAAAAGTGCGCACTTTTGGTGCGCACCAAGGCGCTGGTTCGGTCGTTGCAGGCGAGTTCGGAAGTTGGGGTCGATGTCCTGAGCGGAGGTGCAAACTACACAGGTGTCGGAATCGGACAAATAGCTTATATAGGGGAGGTGTATGCTTCGATGGGTCGACTCCCCAGGTTGAGCGCACCGCGCCAACCTCAAAGACCCTACGGTATGGATGAAGTCGGAAGTTGGGTCCGATGACCGATTCGATTAGTAGGTATGCTCATGAGGTCGGAATTTGGGTCCGATGACCTGCCATGTGCAGGAAGGCGAATGTTGACACTGTGCGTTGCAAGGTGCACACCAAGGCGCTGGTGCGGTCTTTTTAGTCGAGTTCGGAAGTTGGGGTCGATGTCCTGATCGGAGGTGCAAGCTACACAGGTGTGGGAATCGGACAAATAGCTTATATAGGGGAGGTGTATGCTTCGTTGGGTCGACTCCCCGGGTTGAGCGCACCGCGCCAACCTCAAAGACCCTACGGTATGGATGAAGTCGGAAGTTGGGTCCGATGACCGATTCGATATGTAGGCATACTCGCGAGGTCGGAATTTGGGTCCGATGACCTGCCACGTGCAGGAAGGCGAATGTTGGCACTGTGCGTTGCAAGGTGCGCACCAAGGCGCTGGTTCGGTCGTTGGAGGCGAGTTCGGAAGTTGGGGTCGATGTCTTGATCGGAGGTGCAAACTACACAGGTGTGGGAATCGGACAAATAGCTTATATAGGGGAGGTGTATGCTTCGTTGGGTCGACTCCCCGGGTTGAGCGCACCGCGCCAACCTCAAAGACCCTACGGTATGGATGAAGTCGGAAGTTGGGTCCGATGACCGATTCGATATGTAGGCATACTCGCGAGGTCGGAATTTGGGTCCGATGACCTGCCATGTGCAGGAAGGCGAATGTTGGGACTGTGCGTCGCAAGGTGCGCACCAAGGCGCTGGTGCCGTCGTTGCAGTCGAGTTCGGAAGTTGGGGTCGATGTCCTGGTCAGAGGTGCAAACTACACAGGTGTGGGAATCGGACAAATAGCTTATATAGGGGAGGTGTATGCTTCGATGGGTCGACTCCCTGGGTTGAGCGCACCGCGCCAACCTCAAAGACCCTACAGTATGGATGAAGTCGGAAGTTGGGTCCGATGACCGATTCGATACGTAGGCATATTGGCGAGGTCTGAATTTGTGTCCGATGACCTGCCATGCGCAGGAAGGCGGAATTTGGGTCCGATGACCGAGTTGATGGCGTGCCATGCGCAGAAAGGCGGAATTTGGGTCCGATGACCGAGTTGATGTTGATGGCCCGCCATGCACAGGAAGGCGGAATTTGGGTCCGATGACCGATTTGAAGGCGTGCCATACGCAAAAAGGCGGAGTTTGGGTCCGATGACCGAGTTGATATTGATGGCCCGCCATGCGCAGGAAGGCGGAATTTGGGTCCGATGACCTGACATACGCATGGAGTCCGACTCGGGGGCCGATGTTCGATTCGATGACTTGCATTGTGGGTAAAGTCGGAAGTTGTGGTCTTTGACCCGATTCGATGACCAGACTTCGGCTGCTTGAGAATCGGACAAATAACTTATATAGGGGAGGTAGTGTTCTCGAGCATCCTCCCCCCGTGCCCGTTTATGTCGATTGATGCTGGTGCTCGACTGGTTGGAGCGCTCGGATGCAAAAATCTTGCACCAGGATTTATCGATTGTGATGGACACGGCAAGTCTCCTGATTGCTATGCAGGAGCTCATCGTGAATCTCTATGCGGCCTTGGTATGGACTCGACCTGCGGAATGGTTCGGCAATGGTAGTCGCTCCAACACGTCCTTGCAATGGCCACAGAGGTGATTCGACTAGAGCTCCAGTCTAGCTTTTGGGTTGCTTGGCGGACTGGTATAGCCGCGATCGAGTTCCGGCCATGAACGTTTTAGATAGCTCTTGGGCTTTCTGGGACGGAAGTCGGAAGTTTGGGCTGTTGTCCGATTTGATGACCATTCTTCGGATGTGTGAGAATCGGACAAATAACTTATATAGGGGACTGTGTTGTCTCACGCAGCCCCCTCCGTGCCCCTCTATCTCGACCGATGTTGGTGCTTGAAAGGGTTGGGATCGCTCGGATTTATAAACGTGCACCACCATTTGTCGAGTGTGAGGGACGCGGCAGGTCTCCTAAATGCTATGCGGGCGCTCTCTGAGAATCTCTATCCGGCCTCGACACAGACTAGTCTTGCTGAATGGTTTGGCACTGGTAGTCGATCCAACACGTCGTTGTTGTGGCCGCCTAGGCGATTCGATTCGAGCCCCCGTCTAGCTTTTGGGTTGCTTGGCGGATTTTGCCCTATCCGCAAGTGAGCTCGGTCCCTAAACGTTCGAGAAACCCGATTGCTATGCGCCGACTCTCTTTCTTGCGAGCCTCCATCTAGCTTTTGGGTCTCTACGGAACGGAAGTCGGAATCTGGGACCGTTGTTTGATTCGACGAGGCAGACTACGGTTGTGCGAGAATCGGACAAATAACTTATATAGGGGAGGTGTTGACTGGAGCATTCTCCCCCGTGCCCCTCTAACTCGACCAATGCTGGCGCTCGAACGGTGGTAGCGCTCGGATTTTCATTGAGCGCCAGCATTGGTCGATTTAGAGGGGCATGCGAGATTCCCGAATGCTATGCGAGGGCTCTAACGGAAATGTCTATTGGTTTCGGTATGGATGCAATTGCGAGTGGTTCGGCAAAGGTAGTCGTTCCGATGCGTCCATGTCGTGGCCAAATCGATAATTCGATTTGAGCCCTCGTATAGCATTTGGGTCTCTCGATGTGATTCCGCATTCCAGTCCCTTTGGGCACTGCTTGAGCCGCATCCCAGGGGGTTCCCTTCCCAATAATCTGCCTCGCAACCCGATTGCTATGCGGTGAGGCTCCTCGGCCGCCTCGGAACTATCTGTGTATCAGACGCATCGCGGGATAAGGGGTTGGCAACGGTAGTCGCCCCAAGCGCGTCCGATGCTTGGACCATTCCGAGGCGGCCCTGAAGCCTCTTCCGTCTAGCCGTTGGGTCCTTCTCGCCGCATCCCTCGCCTCGCACCCCGATTGCTATGCGGTGAGGCTCCTCGGCCGCCTCGGAACTATCTGTGTATCGGACGCGTCGCGGGATAAGGGGTTGTCACTGGTAGTCGCCCCAAGCGCGTCCGATGCTTGGACCATTCCGAGGCGGCCCTGAAGCCTCTTCCGTCTAGCCGTTGGGTCCTTCTCGCCGCATCCCTCGCCTCGCACCCCGATTGCTATGCGGTGAGGCTCCTCGGCCGCCTCGGAACTATCTGTGTATCGGACGCGTCGCGGGATAAGGGGTTGTCATTGGTAGTCGCCCCAAGCGCGTCCGATGCTTGGACCATTCCGAGGCGGCCCTGAAGCCTCTTCCGTCTAGCCGTTGGGTCCTTCTCGCCGCATCCCTCGCCTCGCACCCCGATTGCTATGCGGTGAGGCTCCTCGGCCGCCTCGGAACTATCTGTGTATCGGACGCGTCGCGGGATAAGGGGTTGTCATTGGTAGTCGCCCCAAGCGCGTCCGATGCTTGGACCATTCCGAGGCGGCCCTGAAGCCTCTTCCGTCTAGCCGTTGGGTCCTTCTCGCCGCATCCCTCGCCTCGCACCCCGATTGCTATGCGGTGAGGCTCCTCGGCCGCCTCGGAACTATCTGTGTATCGGACGCGTCGCGGGATAAGGGGTTGTCACTGGTAGTCGCCACAAGCGCGTCCGATGCTTGGACCATTCCGAGGCGGCCCTGAAGCCTCTTCCGTCTAGCCGTTGGGTCCTTCTCGCCGCATCCCTCGCCTCGCACCCCGATTGCTATGCGGTGAGGCTCCTCGGCCGCCTCGGAACTATCTGTGTATCGGACGCGTCGCGGGATAAGGGGTTGTCACTGGTAGTCGCCCCAAGCGCGTTCGATGCTTGGACCATTCCGAGGCGGCCCTGAAGCCTCTTCCGTCTAGCCGTTGGGTCCTTCTCGCCGCATCCCTCGCCTCGCACCCCGATTGCTATGCGGTGAGGCTCCTCGGCCGCCTTGGAACTATCTGTGTATCGGACGCGTCGCGGGATAAGGGGTTGTCACTGGTAGTCGCCCCAAGCGCGTCCGATGCTTGGACCATTCCGAGGCGGACCCGAAGCCTCTTCCGTCTAGCCGTTGGGTCCTTCTCGCCGCATCCTTCGCCTCGCACCCCGATTGCTATGCGGTGAGGCTCCTCGGCCGCCTCGGAACTATCTGTGTATCGGACGCGTCGCGGGATAAGGGGTTGTCACTGGTAGTCGCCCCAAGCGCGTCCGATGCTTGGACCATTCCGAGGCGGACCCGAAGCCTCTTCCGTCTAGCCGTTGGGTCCTTCTCGCCGCATCCCTCGCCTCGCACCCCGATTGCTATGCGGTGAGGCTCCTCGGCCGCCTTGGAACTATCTGTGTATCGGACGCGTCGCGGGATAAGGGGTTGTCACTGGTAGTCGCCCCAAGCGCGTCCGATGCTTGGACCATTCCGAGGCGGACCCGAAGCCTCTTCCGTCTAGCCGTTGGGTCCTCGCCGCATCCCTCGCCTCGCACCCCGATTGCTATGCGGTGAGGCTCCTCGGCCGCCTTGGAACTATCTGTGTATCGGACGCGTCGCGGGATAAGGGGTTGTCACTGGTAGTCGCCCCAAGCGCGTCCGATGCTTGGACCATTCCGAGGCGGACCCGAAGCCTCTTCCGTCTAGCCGTTGGGTCCTTCTCGCCGCATCCCTCGCCTCGCACCCCGATTGCTATGCGGTGAGGCTCCTCGGCCGCCTTGGAACTATCTGTGTATCGGACGCGTCGCGGGATAAGGGGTTGTCACTGGTAGTCGCCCCAAGCGCGTCCGATGCTTGGACCATTCCGAGGCGGCCCCGAAGCCTCTTCCGTCTAGCCGTTGGGTCCTTCTCGCCGCATCCCTCGCCTCGCACCCCGATTGCTATGCGGTGAGGCTCCTCGGCCGCCTTGGAACTATCTGTGTATCGGACGCGTCGCGGGATAAGGGGTTGTCACTGGTAGTCGCCCCAAGCGCGTCCGATGCTTGGACCATTCCGAGGCGGCCCCGAAGCCTCTTCCGTGTAGCCGTTGGGTCCTTCTCGCCGCATCCCTCGCCTCGCACCCCGATTGCTATGCGGTGAGGCTCCTCGGCCGCCTTGGAACTATCTGTGTATCGGACGCGTCGCGGGATAAGGGGTTGTCACTGGTAGTCGCCCCAAGCGCGTCCGATGCTTGGACCATTCCGAGGCGGACCTGAAGCCTCTTCCCTCTAGCCGTTGGGGCTTTCTCGCCGCATCCCTCGCCTCGCACCCTGATTGCTATGCTGTGAGGCTCCTCGGCCGCCTTGGAACTATCTGTGTATCGGACGCATCGCGGGATAAGGGGTTGGCAGTGGTAGTCGCCCCAAGCGCATCCGATGCTTGGACCATTCCGAGGCGGCCCTGCAGCCTCTTCCGTCTAGCCGTTGGGGCCATCTCGCCGCATCCCCCACCTCGCACCACGATTGCTATGCGGTGAGGCTCCTTGGCCGCCTCGGAACTATCTGTGTATCGGACGCATCGCGGGATAAGGGGTTGTCACTGGTAGTCGCCCCAAGCGCGTCCGATGCTTGGACTATTCCGAGGCGGCCCTGCAGCCTCTTCCGTCTAGCCGTTGGGGCCATCTCGCTGCATCCCCCACCTCCTCGGCCGCCTCGGAACTATCTGTGTATCGGACGCATCGCGGGATAAGGGGTTGGCAGTGGTAGTCGCCCCAAGCGCGTCCGATGCTTGGACTATTCCGAGGCAGCCCTGCAGCCTCTTCCGTCTAGCCTTTGGGGCCATCTCGCCGCATCCCTCGCCTCGCACCCCGATTGCTATGCGGTGAGGCTCCTCGGCCGCCTGGGAACTATCTTCGTATCGGACGCATCGCGGGATAAGGGGTTGTCACTGGTAGTCGCCCCAAGCGCGTCCGATGCTTGGACTATTCCGAGGCGGCCCTGTGGCCTCTTCCGTCTAGCCGTTGGGGCCATCTCGCCGCATCCCCCACCTCGCACCCCGATTGCTATGCGGTGAGGCTCTTCGGCCGCCTTGGAACTATCTTCGTATCGGACGCATCGCGGGATAAGGGGTTGTCACTGGTAGTGGCCCCAAGCGCGTCCGATGCTTGGACTATTCCGAGGCGGCCCTGCAGCCTCTTCCGTCTAGCCGTTGGGGCCATCTCGCCGCATCCCCCACCTCGCACCCCGATTGCTATGCGGTGAGGCTCCTCGGCCGCCTTGGAACTATCTTCGTATCGGACGCATCGCGGGATAAGGGGTTGTCACTGGTAGTCGCCCCAAGCGCCTCCGATGCTTGGACTATTCCGACGCGGCCCTGTGGCCTCTTCCGTCTAGCCGTTGGGGCCATCTCGCCGCATCCCCCACCTCGCACCCCGATTGCTATGCGGTGAGGCTCCTCGGCCGCCTTGGAACCATCTTCGTATCGGACGCATCGCGGGATAGGGGGCTGTCACTGGTAGTCGCCCCAAGCGTGTCCGATGCTTGGACCATTCCTAGGCGGCCCTGAAGCCTCTTCCGTCTAGCCGTTGGGGCCTTCCCGCCCCATCCCTCGCCTCGCACCCCCGATTGCTATGCGGTGAGGCTCCTCGGCCGCCTTGGAACCATCTGTGTATCGGACGCATCGCGGGATAAGGGGTTGGCACTGGCAGTCGCCCCAAGCGCGTCCGATGCTTGGACCATTCCGAGGTGGCCCTGAAGCCTCTTCCGTCTAGCCGTTGGGGCCTTCCCGCCCCATCCCTCGCCTCGCACCCCGATTGATATGCGGTGAGGCTCCTCGGCCGCCTTGGAACTATCTGTGTATCGGACGCATCGCGGGATAAGGGGTTGGCACTGGTAGTCGTCCCAATCGCATCCGATGCTTGGACCATTCCGAGGCGGCCCTGCAGCCTCTTCCGTTTAGCCGTCGGGGCCTTCCCGCCGCATCCCTCGCCTCGCATCCCGATTCCTATGCGGTGAGTCTTCTCGGCCGCCGCGGAACTATACCTGTTATTGCTACTGCATCCTTCGGCTGGTAACCTCCTCTGCCGCCTTGGAACGTTCTCTTTGTCGGACGCGTCGCGGGATAAGGGGTTGGCACTGGTAGTCGCCCCAAGCGCGCCCGATGCATAGACCGCTCCGAGTCGACCTTGCTTTCAGCCTCTCACATGCATAGACCTCTCTGAGTCGACCCTGCAGCCTCTCACGTTTAGCCTTTGGAATCTCGCCTCACAACATGATTGCTATCCTTGATGCATCCCTTGCCTCGAGCCCTGATTGCTTTCTTGGCTGCATCCCTCCTCTCCTCACAGCCCGGTTGTCATCACTGCTTCATCCGTCGCTTCATGCATTCTGGCTGCTGGGCCCTTCCCACCGCACACCTCGATTGCTATCTCTTCTGCATCACACACCCCGATTGCTATCTCTGCTACATCCCTCGGCTCTCACTTCTGCATCCTTCGCCTCACACCTCGATTGCTATCAATGCTGCATCCGTAACCTCACACCCCGATTGCTATGCGGGGAGGCTCCTTGGCCGCCTTGGAAATTTCTGTGTGTCGGACGCACCGCGGGATAAGGGGTTGGCACTGGTAGTCGCCCCAAGTGCGCCCGATTCTTAGACCGCTTCGAGGTGACCTCGTAGCCTCTTTCGTCCAGGCTTCCTGCCTTCAACGCCCTTTTTACACCTCGATTGCTATGCGCGGGCTCGTTGGCGTCTATCACCTCTCTGCGAAGAGTGGCACGATGATTGTTGGGGTAAATCGTAGCAGTCCGATCTCTGGCCTTGGGCCATTGTGAGGGCTGATCGATTTCCTGTGCGCATCTCGTGTTCGCCCAGTAACAGACTCGACGACTTGTAATCGGTCTTGTTCCCGATTGTTCCTGGAGGTAGTCTTCGGAACTCTTGGATTTGACCTGTCACTCGAACTGTCCTCTTCCGAGGATGCTTGTGTGTGTGTGCTTGTGCCATTTCCTTGGCGGTATTAACGAGATATTAAAGAGCGGAGTGAGCGCCTCGCCCAGCTATGTTTGGGGCTCTCACTCCCTTACCCGGTGTGCGACCGCTTTGCACGTAGGTTGCGGAGCATCGCGACTCTTTCGATGTTTGGCGGTTGTCTTCCGGTGATGCGTTGGTCCCGAAGTGCACGTTACTAGCATTTCTGCCATTGTTCTCGATCTTTGGCACGTTCCTTCGTTGCAATTGGATATATATCTCCGTTTATACGCGCAGGCTTCTCCCGCCTATTCAGCGCTGTCCCACTCTCAGCACTCTCGTGGTCTCCTTGGCTTCTCTCTCCCGTGAGCGAGCTCTCTTCTCGAGTCTTTTCCATGTCCCATGGAGGTTGCCTTGCGAAATTCGGGCACACAAACGTGACCGGATAAGAGCGGAATTGCCTATGAGGAGAAGCTCACCTTAGGGAGCAGCAATGCCGAGTGTTTCGACAGAGGGTAGAGGGGGCGTTGTTTGGGCGGTTGCACAAAAGAGTGCTACGTTTGCACTGAAGGTTGCTTCTTC
>NW_026728929.1:335000-357500 GCF_030272615.1 Cryptomeria japonica
AATTGCCCGGGTGCGCACCTTTGCCAGGGTGGGCACCTTACCTGGGCTGCGCACCAGGGCGGGCTCAAGATGGCACGCGCGTTCCGTTTTTTTCACTATCTTTCAAAACGGAAATTTTAAAATCTCCTTTTTTTTTTGCCTTTTCTGGAAATTAGTGAAGGCAGCGCATCAAAGGTGCGCACCTCGCTGCCCACCTTGGTGTGCTCTGAGGTGCGCACCCGGGAGCGCTACGAAGTGTGCTCCAAGGTGCGGCGTGCACGTTGTCGGAGCCCGGTTTGCCCCGGGTGCGCACCTCGCCTGCACCTTGGCCGGGGTGGGCACCTTGGCTGGGTTTGCCCAGGGTGCGCTCCGAAGCGGGGTTACTGGAGCGCCCCCTCTTTTTTTGTCAGAGCGTTTGGTGGGGTTTCTCGCATTGGCTCTTCCCAGGCCCGGTTGTTGGGTGCGCTCCCACCCTGGCACGCGCGAAGTTGGAAGTTGGGTTAATTGCCCGGGCGCGCACCTTCGCCAGGGTGGGCACCTTGGTGCGCACACCTTGGCTGGGCTGCGCACCAGGGCGGGCTCAAGATGGCACCAGCATTCCCTTTTTCTCACTATCTTTCAAAACGGAAATTTTAAAATCTCGTTTTTTTTTTGCCTTTTATGGAAATTAGTGAAGGCATCGCATCAAAGGTGCGCACCTCGCTGCCCACCTTGGTGTGCTCCGAGGTGCCCACCACGGTGCGCAACGCCGGTGCGAACCCGGGAGCGCCCCGATGTGTGCTCCAAGGTGCGGCGTGCACGAAGTCGGACCCCGGTTTGCCCCGGGTGCGCACCTCGCGTGCACCTTGGTGCGCACACCTTGGCTGGGTTGCGCGGCCTGGTGGGCACCATGGTGCGCACCAAGGAGCGCTCCGAAGTGTGCTCCAAGGTGCGGCGTGCACGAAGTCGGAGCCCGGTTTGCCCCGGGTACGCACCTCGCGTGCACCTTCGCCGGGGTGGGCACCTCGGCTGGGTTGCGCGCCCTGGTGCGCACCAAGGAGCGCTCCGAAGTGTGCTCCAAGGTGCGGCGTGCACGAAGTCGGAGCCCGGTTTGCCCCGGGTGCGCACCTCGCGTGCACCTTCGGCGGGGTTGCGCGCCCTGGTGGGCACCATGGTGCGCACCAAGGAGCGCTCCGAAGTGTGCTCCAAGGTGCGGCGTGCACGAAGTCGGAGCCCGGTTTGCCCCGGGTGCGCACCTCGCGTGCACCTTCGGCGGGGTTGCGCGCCCTGGTGGGCACCATGGTGCGCACCAAGGAGCGCTCCGAAGTGTGCTCCAAGGTGCGGCGTGCACGAAGTCGGAGCCCGGTTTGCCCCGGGTGCGCACCTCGCGTGCACCTTCGCCGCGGTGGGCACCATGGCGTGCACGAAGTCGGAGCCCGGTTTGCCCCGGGTGCGCACCTCGCGTGCACCTTCGCCGGGGTGGGCACCTCGGCTGGGTTGCGCGCCCTGGTGCGCACCAAGGAGCGCTCCGAAGTGTGCTCCAAGGTGCGGCGTGCACGAAGTCGGAGCCCGGTTTGCCCCGGGTGCGCACCTCGCGTGCACCTTCGCCAGGGTGGGCACCTCGGTGCGCACACCTTCTCAATGTTTTCTTGCCTTTTCTGGAAATTGGTGAAGGCAGCGCATCAAAGGTGCGCACCTCGGTGTGCTCCGAGGTGCGAACCCGAGAGCGCTCCGAGGTGCCCACGAAGTCGAAAGTCGGGTTAATTGCATTGTTTTCCCCGGGTGCGCTCCGAGGTGCGCAACATCGGCGCGCACCAAGGAGGGCTCCGAAGTGTGCTCCAAGGTGCGCACGATGGCGTGCACCTCTGGTGCGCACGATTCGGAGCTCGGTTTGACCGGGGTGCGCACACCTTGGCTGGGTTGCGCACCTTTTGTGCGCTCCAAGGTGCGCACGAAGTCGGAGCTCGGTTTGCCCCGGGTGCGCACCTTCGCCAGGGTGCGCACCTTGATGCGCACGCCTTGGCTGGGCTGCGCACCTTGGTGGGCGCCATGGTGCGCACCTTTCGTGCGCTCCAAGGTGCGCACGAAGTCGGAGCTCGGTTTGCCCCGGGTGCGCACCTTGGTGGGCGCCATGGTGCACTCCGAGGTGCCCAAGATTGGTGCGCACCAAGGAGCGCTCCGAAGTGCGCTCCAAGGTGCGCGCGAAGTCGAAAGTTGGGTTAATTGTCCGGTTTGCCTCGGGTGCGCACCTTGCGTGCACCTTCGCCAGGGTGGGCGCCTTGGTGCGCACACCTTGGCTGGGCTGCGCACACCTTGGCACCCGCGTTTCCTTCATTTTAAATTTTTTTTTTTTACAATCTCTCAAGTGGGAAATTCTATAATCTCAACTTTTTTTGCCTTTTCAGGAAACTTTTGAATGGAGCGCATCATTGGTGCGCTCCGAAGTGTGCTCCAAAGCTCTCTCCAGCTGCGTGCACCTGCCCCGGCCGCGCACCCGGCCCCGCCCAGCTTCGCTCACCTGTCCCGGGCGTCTGGTGCGGAACCTTAGAGTAAGAAACATCACCGTGCACCTTGGCCAACGTGCGCGACTCGACCGAGCGCGCACTGGCCGAGGTGCACACCGATTTCACCTGGGTGCGCGCGCAGCACCTCGGGCGCACCGGGGTGCGCGCACAACGCCCGGGTTGCACCGTGGCCTGTGTGCTCGGGGCGCCTCGGGTGCGCGCTCGGTGTCGCCCCCCGCGCGCGCGGTAGTGCGGGCAGGGCACCCCGGCCCGGCCCGGCCCCGACGAGAACGCAAACGGGCAAAAGGTTTATTCAAATAGCATTGCGATGCCCGGCGAAAAACTAAAAAAGGGTGCAACACCGGGACTTCCCGGGAGGTCACCCATCCCAGTACTACTCCGGCCCAAGCGCGCTTAACTGCGGAGTTCTGATGGGATCCGGTGCACTAACGCTGGTATGATCGCACCCGTTATGAGCTTGTCGCAGTGTGTACTTAGCAAACCGCGACCCACGTGCGAATCCACCCCGGCCACCCACCCCCGTCGAGGTGCACACCCTCCCTCGCGAAGTGCGCCCCGTTCGCCAAGTGTGAGCCCTGCCCGGGTGCGCGCACCTTGCTAGGGCGTCGGGTGTGCACCCGGCCCGGCCTACGTGCGTGCACCTGTAGGGGGCGTCGTGTGCGTGCAGTGTCCCGTCTGCAACGCGGTGCCCACACACCACCTCGGGCGCAACGACCTGCGCTCACATGTGGGCCGAGTGCACCTTGGTGCATGTTCGGGGCGCCTCGGGTGCACGCTCGATCTTGCCCCGGTGCACCAAGGCGCTCGGTTTGCCCCGGGTGCGCACTTGGTGCAAGGTGGGCACCCAAAATAGGGATCAAGCACCAAAACACAAGTTTCGGGATGCAAAATGGGACCCAAGGACCACAAATGCGTTCCAAGACCCATGATGGGTCCACGAGAACAAAAATGTGTTCCGAGACTTAATAAACAAATATTGGGTTTTAGGAGAAGAAACATGCTCTGATGCCCAAAACGAGAATCGACCCCGAAAAGGCCACAGGCCAAAAGTGGGATGCGAGACAAAAAAAAATGGGACCCGAGGACCAAAATTGGGTTCCCAGGTCGAAGACAGGGCAACCGGACAAGAAACGACCTCTAAGGCTCGAAATGAGTCCCGACGACTAAAACTTGACAAGAAGCACCCATCAGGCACCCAACTCGACACCCATGGGATGCCGACCCACCCGGGCTTCCACCTAGCACACCTTGGCACCCACCCACCCTCGCACCCAACCTCGCACCCAACTTAGCACCTTTGAACCCACATTGGCACTCACCCTGACCCTGGCACCTTGGAACCCACATTGGCACTCACCTTGACCCTGGCACCCACCTTTGCACTCACCTTGGGACCCACCCTGGCTCCCACCTCGGCACCCACCCAGACACCCACCTTGGTTCCTTGGCACCCACCTTGGATCCTTGGCACCCACCCCGACACCCACCTTGGCACGCAACTTGGCTACTTGCCACCCACCTTGGCTCCTTGACGCCCACCCCGACAACCACCCCGTGACCTACCCTGGCTAGGGTTGGTGCACACCCACCCTGGTGCCCACCTTGGCACCCACCCTATGACCCACCTTGGCACGCACCTTAGTACCCACCCCGTTACCCACCCTAGGACCCACCCCGTGACCCACCTTGGCCAGGGTGGGTGCCTTGGTGCGCACAACTTGCCTGGGCTGCACACCAGGGCGGGCTCAAGATGGCACCCGCGTTCCGTTTTTTTCACTATCTTTCAAAACGGAAATTTTAAAATCTCATTTTTTTCTTTTTTTTGCCTTTTCTGGAAATTAGTGAAGGCAGCGCATCAAAGGTGCGCAATGCTGGTGCGAACCCGGGAGCGCTCCGATGTGTGCTCCAAGGTGCGGCGTGCACGAAGTCCGAGCCCGGTTTGCCCCGGGTGCGCACCTCGCGTGCACCTTCGCCGGGGTGAGCACCTTGGCTGGGTTGCGCGCCCTGGTGCGTACCAAGGAGCGCTCTGAAGTGTGCTCCAAGGTGCGGCGTGCACGAAGTCGGAGCCCGGTTTGCCCCGGGTGTGCACCTCGGGTGCGCACCTCGCGTGCACCTTCGCTGCGGTGGGCACCTTGGCTGGGTTGCGCGCCTTGGTGGGCACCATGCAGTGCACGAAGTCGGAGCCCGGTTTGCCCCGGGCGCGCACCTCCGCCAGGGTGGGCACCTTGGTGCGCACAACTTGCCTGGGCTGCGCATCAGGAAGGGCTCAAGATGGCACCCGCGTTCCGTTTTTTTCACTATCTTTCAGAACGGAAATTTTAAAATATCGTTTTTTTTTGCCTTTTCTGGAAATTAGTGAAGGCAGCGCATCAAAGGTGCGCAACGCTGGTGCGAACCTGGGAGCGCTCCGATGTGTGCTCCAAGGTGCGGCGTGCACGAAGTCGGAGCCCGGTTTGCCTCGGGTGCGCCCTGGTGGGCACCATGGTGCGCACCAAGGAGCGCTCCGAAGTGTGCTCCAAGGTGCGGCCTGCACGAAGTCGGAGCCCGGTTTGCCCCGGGTGTGCACCTCGGGTGGGCACCTTGGTGCGCATGCCTTGCCTGGGCTGCGCACCAGGGCGGGCTCAAGATGGCACCCGCGTTCCTTTTTTTTCACTATCTTTCAAAACGGAAATTTTAAAATCTCATTTTTTTTTGCCTTTTTCTGGAAATTAGTGAAGGCAGCGCATCAAAGGTGCGCACCTCGCTGCCCACCACGGTGCGCAACGCCGGTGGGCACCCGGGAGTGCTTCGAAGTGTGCTCCAAGGTGCTGCGTGCACGTTGTCGGAGCCCGGTTTGCCCCGGGTGCGCACCTCGCGTGCACCTTCGTCGGGGTGGGCACCTTGGCTTGGTTTGCCCCGGCTGCGCTCCGAAGCGGGGTTATTGGAGCGCCGCCTCTTTTTTTGTCGGAGCGTTTGGTGGGGTTTCTCGCATTGGCTCTTCCGAGGCCCGGTTGCCACCCTGGCGCGCACGAAGTCGGAAGTAGGGTTAATTGCCCGGGTGCGCACCTTTGCCAGGGTGGCACCTTACCTGGGCTGCGCACCAGGGCGGGCTCAAGATGGCACGCGCGTTCCGTTTTTTTCACTATCTTTCAAAACGGAAATTTTAAAATCTCCTTTTTTTTTTGCCTTTTCTGGAAATTAGTGAAGGCAGCGCATCAAAGGTGCGCACCTCGCTGCCCACCTTGGTGTGCTCTGAGGTGCGCACCCGGGAGCGCTACGAAGTGTGCTCCAAGGTGCGGCGTGCACGTTGTCGGAGCCCGGTTTGCCCCGGGTGCGCACCTCGCCTGCACCTTGGCCGGGGTGGGCACCTTGGCTGGGTTTGCCCAGGGTGCGCTCCGAAGCGGGGTTACTGGAGCGCCCCCTCTTTTTTTGTCAGAGAGTTTGGTGGGGTTTCTCGCATTGGCTCTTCCCAGGCCCGGTTGTTGGGTGCGCTCCCACCCTGGCGCGCGCGAAGTTGGAAGTTGGGTTAATTGCCCGGGCGCGCACCTTCGCCAGGGTGGGCACCTTGGTGCGCAAACCTTGGCTGGGCTGCGCACCAGGGCGGGCTCAAGATGGCACCAGCATTCCCTTTTTCTCACTATCTTTCAAAACGGAAATTTTAAAATCTCGTTTTTTTTTTGCCTTTTATGGAAATTAGTGAAGGCATCGCATCAAAGGTGCGCACCTCGCTGCCCACCTTGGTGTGCTCCGAGGTGCCCACCACGGTGCGCAACGCCGGTGCGAACCCGGGAGCGCCCCGATGTGTGCTCCAAGGTGCGGCGTGCACGAAGTCGGACCCCGGTTTGCCCCGGGTGCGCACCTCGCGTGCACCTTGGTGCGCACACCTTGGCTGGGTTGCGCGGCCTGGTGGGCACCATGGTGCGCACCAAGGAGCGCTCCGAAGTGTGCTCCAAGGTGCGGCGTGCACGAAGTCGGAGCCCGGTTTGCCCCGGGTGCGCACCTTCGCCGCGGTGGGCACCATGGCGTGCACGAAGTCGGAGCCCGGTTTGCCCCGGGTGCGCACCTCGCGTGCACCTTCGCCGGGGTGGGCACCTCGGCTGGGTTGCGCGCCCTGGTGCGCACCAAGGAGCGCTCTGAAGTGTGCTCCAAGGTGCGGCGTGCACGAAGTCGGAGCCCGGTTTGCCCCGGGTGTGCACCTCGGGTGCGCACCTCGCGTGCACCTTCGCTGCGGTGGGCACCTTGGCTGGGTTGCGCGCCTTGGTGGGCACCATGCAGTGCACGAAGTCGGAGCCCGGATTGCCCCGGGCGCGCACCTCCGCCAGGGTGGGCACCTTGGTGCGCACAACTTGCCTGGGCTGCGCACCAGGAAGGGCTCAAGATGGCACCCGCGTTCCGTTTTTTTCACTATCTTTCAGAACGGAAATTTTAAAATCTCGTTTTTTTTTGCCTTTTCTGGAAATTAGTGAAGGCAGCGCATCAAAGGTGCGCAACGCTGGTGCGAACCTGGGAGCGCTCCGATGTGTGCTCCAAGGTGCGGCGTGCACGAAGTCGGACCCCGGTTTGCCCCGGGTGCGCACCTCGCGTGCACCTTGGTGCGCACACCTTGGCTGGGTTGCGCGCCCTGGTGGGCACCATGGTGCGCACCAAGGAGCGCTCCGAAGTGTGCTCCAAGGTGCGGCGTGCACGAAGTCGGAGCCCGGTTTGCCCCGGGTGCGCACCTCGCGTGCACCTTCGCCGCGGTGGGCACCATGGCGTGCACGAAGTCGGAGCCCGGTTTGCCCCGGGTGCGCACCTCGCGTGCACCTTCGCCGGGGTGGGCACCTTGGTGTGCAGACCTTGGCTGGGTTGCGCGCCCTGGTGGGCACCATGGTGCGCACCAAGGAGCGCTCCGAAGTGTGCTCCAAGGTGCGGCCTGCACGAAGTCGGAGCCCGGTTTGCCCCGGGTGTGCACCTCGGGTGGGCACCTTGGTGCGCATGCCTTGCCTGGGCTGCGCACCAGGGCGGGCTCAAGATGGCACCCGCGTTCCTTTTTTTTCACTATCTTTCAAAACGGAAATTTTAAAATCTCATTTTTTTTTGCCTTTTTCTGGAAATTAGTGAAGGCAGCGCATCAAAGGTGCGCACCTCGCTGCCCACCACGGTGCGCAACGCCGGTGGGCACCCGGGAGTGCTTCGAAGTGTGCTCCAAGGTGCTGCGTGCACGTTGTCGGAGCCCGGTTTGCCCCGGGTGCGCACCTCGCGTGCACCTTCGTCGGGGTGGGCACCTTGGCTGGGTTTGCCCCGGCTGCGCTCCGAAGCGGGGTTATTGGAGCGCCGCCTCTTTTTTTGTCGGAGCGTTTGGTGGGGTTTCTCGCATTGGCTCTTCCGAGGCCCGGTTGCCACCCTGGCGCGCACGAAGTCGGAAGTAGGGTTAATTGCCCGGGTGCGCACCTTTGCCAGGGTGGGCACCTTACCTGGGCTGCGCACCAGGGCGGGCTCAAGATGGCACGCGCGTTCCGTTTTTTTCACTATCTTTCAAAACGGAAATTTTAAAATCTCCTTTTTTTTTTGCCTTTTCTGGAAATTAGTGAAGGCAGCGCATCAAAGGTGCGCACCTCGCTGCCCACCTTGGTGTGCTCTGAGGTGCGCACCCGGGAGCGCTACGAAGTGTGCTCCAAGGTGCGGCGTGCACGTTGTCGGAGCCCGGTTTGCCCCGGGTGCGCACCTCGCCTGCACCTTGGCCGGGGTGGGCACCTTGGCTGGGTTTGCCCAGGGTGCGCTCCGAAGCGGGGTTACTGGAGCGCCCCCTCTTTTTTTGTCAGAGCGTTTGGTGGGGTTTCTCGCATTGGCTCTTCCCAGGCCCGGTTGTTGGGTGCGCTCCCACCCTGGCGCGCGCGAAGTTGGAAGTTGGATTAATTGCCCGGGCGCGCACCTTCGCCAGGGTGGGCACCTTGGTGCGCACACCTTGGCTGGGCTGCGCACCAGGGCGGGCTCAAGATGGCACCAGCATTCCCTTTTTCTCACTATCTTTCAAAACGGAAATTTTAAAATCTCGTTTTTTTTTTGCCTTTTATGGAAATTAGTGAAGGCATCGCATCAAAGGTGCGCACCTCGCTGCCCACCTTGGTGTGCTCCGAGGTGCCCACCACGGTGCGCAACGCCGGTGCGAACCCGGGAGCGCCCCGATGTGTGCTCCAAGGTGCGGCGTGCACGAAGTCGGACCCCGGTTTGCCCCGGGTGCGCACCTCGCGTGCACCTTGGTGCGCACACCTTGGCTGGGTTGCGCGGCCTGGTGGGCACCATGGTGCGCACCAAGGAGCGCTCCGAAGTGTGCTCCAAGGTGCGGCGTGCACGAAGTCGGAGCCCGGTTTGCCCCGGGTACGCACCTCGCGTGCACCTTCGCCGGGGTGGGCACCTCGGCTGGGTTGCGCGCCCTGGTGCGCACCAAGGAGCGCTCCGAAGTGTGCTCCAAGGTGCGGCGTGCACGAAGTCGGAGCCCGGTTTGCCCCGGGTGCGCACCTTCGCCGCGGTGCGCACCATGGCGTGCACGAAGTCGGAGCCCGGTTTGCCCCGGGTGCGCACCTCGCGTGCACCTTCGGCGGGGTTGCGCGCCCTGGTGGGCACCATGGTGCGCACCAAGGAGCGCTCCGAAGTGTGCTCCAAGGTGCGGCGTGCACGAAGTCGGAGCCCGGTTTGCCCCGGGTGCGCACCTCGCGTGCACCTTCGGCGGGGTTGCGCGCCCTGGTGGGCACCATGGTGCGCACCAAGGAGCGCTCCGAAGTGTGCTCCAAGGTGCGGCGTGCACGAAGTCGGAGCCCGGTTTGCCCCGGGTGCGCACCTCGCGTGCACCTTCGCCGCGGTGGGCACCATGGCGTGCACGAAGTCGGAGCCCGGTTTGCCCCGGGTGCGCACCTCGCGTGCACCTTCGCCGGGGTGGGCACCTCGGCTGGGTTGCGCGCCCTGGTGCGCACCAAGGAGCGCTCCGAAGTGTGCTCCAAGGTGCGGCGTGCACGAAGTCGGAGCCCGGTTTGCCCCGGGTGCGCACCTCGCGTGCACCTTCGCCAGGGTGGGCACCTCGGTGCGCACACCTTCTCAATGTTTTCTTGCCTTTTCTGGAAATTGGTGAAGGCAGCGCATCAAAGGTGCGCACCTCGGTGTGCTCCGAGGTGCGAACCCGAGAGCGCTCCGAGGTGCCCACGAAGTCGAAAGTCGGGTTAATTGCATTGTTTTCCCCGGGTGCGCTCCGAGGTGCGCAACATCGGCGCGCACCAAGGAGGGCTCCGAAGTGTGCTCCAAGGTGCGCACGATGGCGTGCACCTCTGGTGCGCACGATTCGGAGCTCGGTTTGACCGGGGTGCGCACACCTTGGCTGGGTTGCGCACCTTTTGTGCGCTCCAAGGTGCGCACGAAGTCGGAGCTCGGTTTGCCCCGGGTGCGCACCTTCGCCAGGGTGCGCACCTTGATGCGCACGCCTTGGCTGGGCTGCGCACCTTGGTGGGCGCCATGGTGCGCACCTTTCGTGCGCTCCAAGGTGCGCACGAAGTCGGAGCTCGGTTTGCCCCGGGTGCGCACCTTGGTGGGCGCCATGGTGCACTCCGAGGTGCCCAAGATTGGTGCGCACCAAGGAGCGCTCCGAAGTGCGCTCCAAGGTGCGCGCGAAGTCGAAAGTTGGGTTAATTGTCCGGTTTGCCTCGGGTGCGCACCTTGCGTGCACCTTCGCCAGGGTGGGCGCCTTGGTGCGCACACCTTGGCTGGGCTGCGCACACCTTGGCACCCGCGTTTCCTTCATTTTAAATTTTTTTTTTTTACAATCTCTCAAGTGGGAAATTCTATAATCTCAACTTTTTTTGCCTTTTCAGGAAACTTTTGAATGGAGCGCATCATTGGTGCGCTCCGAAGTGTGCTCCAAAGCTCTCTCCAGCTGCGTGCACCTGCCCCGGCCGCGCACCCGGCCCCGCCCAGCTTCGCTCACCTGTCCCGGGCGTCTGGTGCGGAACCTTAGAGTAAGAAACATCACCGTGCACCTTGGCCAACGTGCGCGACTCGACCGAGCGCGCACTGGCCGAGGTGCACACCGATTTCACCTGGGTGCGCGCGCAGCACCTCGGGCGCACCGGGGTGCGCGCACAACGCCCGGGTTGCACCGTGGCCTGTGTGCTCGGGGTGCCTCGGGTGCGCGCTCGGTGTCGCCCCCCGCGCGCAGCGGTAGTGCGGGCAGCGCACCCCGGCCCGGCCCGGCCCCGACGAGAACGCAAACGGGCAAAAGGTTTATTCAAATAGCATTGCGACGCCCGGCGAAAAACTAAAAAAGGGTGCAACACCGGGACTTCCCGGGAGGTCACCCATCCCAGTACTACTCCGGCCCAAGCGCGCTTAACTGCGGAGTTCTGATGGGATCCGGTGCACTAATGCTGGTATGATCGCACCCGTTATGAGCTTGTCGCAGTGTGTACTTAGCAAACCGCGACCCACGTGCGAATCCACCCCGGCCACCCACCCCCGTCGAGGTGCACACCCTCCCTCGCGAAGTGCGCCCCGTTCGCCAAGTGTGAGCCCTGCCCGGGTGCGCGCACCTTGCTAGGGCGTCGGGTGTGCACCCGGCCCGGCCTACGTGCGTGCACCTGGAGGGGGCGTCGTGTGCGTGCAGTGTCCCGTCTGCAACGCGGTGCCCACACACCACCTCGGGCGCAACGACCTGCGCTCACATGTGGGCCGAGTGCACCTTGGTGCATGTTCGGGGCGCCTCGGGTGCACGCTCGATCTTGCCCCGGTGCACCAAGGCGCTCGGTTTGCCCCGGGTGCGCACTTGGTGCAAGGTGGGCACCCAAAATAGGGATCAAGCACCAAAACACAAGTTTCGGGATGCAAAATGGGACCCAAGGACCACAAATGCGTTCCAAGACCCATGATGGGTCCACGAGAACAAAAATGTGTTCCGAGACTTAATAAACAAATATTGGGTTTTAGGAGAAGAAACATGCTCTGATGCCCAAAACGAGAATCGACCCCGAAAAGGCCACAGGCCAAAAGTGGGATGCGAGACAAAAAAAAATGGGACCCGAGGACCAAAATTGGGTTCCCAGGTCGAAGACAGGGCAACCGGACAAGAAACGACCTCTAAGGCTCGAAATGAGTCCCGACGACTAAAACTTGACAAGAAGCACCCATCAGGCACCCAACTCGACACCCATGGGATGCCGACCCACCCGGGCTTCCACCTAGCACACCTTGGCACCCACCCACCCTCGCACCCAACCTCGCACCCAACTTAGCACCTTTGAACCCACATTGGCACTCACCCTGACCCTGGCACCTTGGAACCCACATTGGCACTCACCTTGACCCTGGCACCCACCTTTGCACTCACCTTGGGACCCACCCTGGCTCCCACCTCGGCACCCACCCAGACACCCACCTTGGTTCCTTGGCACCCACCTTGGATCCTTGGCACCCACCCCGACACCCACCTTGGCACGCAACTTGGCTACTTGCCACCCACCTTGGCTCCTTGACGCCCACCCCGACAACCACCCCGTGACCTACCCTGGCTAGGGTTGGTGCACACCCACCCTGGTGCCCACCTTGGCACCCACCCTATGACCCACCTTGGCACGCACCTTAGTACCCACCCCGTTACCCACCCTAGGACCCACCCCGTGACCCACCTTGGCCAGGGTGGGTGCACCCACCCTGGTGCCCACCTTGGCACCCACCCATCCTAGCACCCAGCCTGTGACCGGGCTTGGAACCCAACCTTGCACCCGCACCCGTCTTGGCCAGTGTGGGTGCGCACCCATCCTGGCACCCACGTTGTGACACACCCTTTAACCCACGCACCCTAGCACCCACGTTGGCACCCACCTTGGAACCCAACCTAGCAACTTGGCACCCACCCCGTGACCCACCTTGGCATCCACCATAGCAGTCGCCGACTTGGCACCCACCTCGGCACCCACCTTGACACTTGTGGACCCACCTTGCCACTCACCCTAGCATCGACCCATCCTAGCACCCACCCTGGCACCTTTGCACCCTAGCACTCACCCATCCTAGCACCTAACCTGTGACCCACCTTGACACTCACCCTCGCACCCACCTTGGAACCCAACCTAGCACCCACCCACCCTGACACCAACCCTAGCACCTACCCACCCTTGCACCCACCCTGTGACCCATCTTGGCACCCACCCATCCTACCACTCAACCTATCACCCACCTTCTCACCCACCTTGGCATCCACCTTAGCACCCACCCACACTGGCACCTTGGCACCCACCTCGGGCAAGGTGGGTGCACACCCACCCTGGCACCCAATTTAGAACCCACCGAGCATGTTACCCACCTTGGCACCCACATTGCAGCCCACCCTAGTACCCACCCTATGACCCACATTGGCATCCACACCCTAGCACCCAGGCACCTCGACACCCGCCTTGACACCCACCCTAGCACTGAACCTGTGACCCACCTTGGAACTCACCCTAGAACCCACCCACCCTGTGAACCACCTTGGCATCCACCTTAGCACCCACCCACCTTGGCACCCACTCTAGCACTCACCCATCCTAACACCCAACTTGTTACCCACCTTGGCACCCGCCCTCGCGTCCACCTTGAAACCCACCCTAGCACCCACCCACGCAGGAGCCCACCTTGGCACCCAACCTAACACCCACGCATCCTGGCACCCAACTTGTGACCCACCTTGGAACCCACCCTAGTACCCACCTTTGAACCCACTATATCACCAACCCACCTTGGCACCCACCCTATGACCCTCTTTGGAATCCACCCTAGCACGCACCCACCCTGGCACCCACCATGGAGCGCACCCTAGCACCCACCCACCTCGGCACGCACCTCAACACCCACCTTGGTGTGCGCACTGCGCCAACCTCTCAAAGACCCTATGTGGTGCGCTCCAAAGTGTACACCTTTGGTGCGCTCCAAGGTGCGCACCTTTGGTGCACACCGAGGTGCACACCAAAGTGTGCACCGAGGTGAGCACCAAAGTGCACTCCAGGGTGCACACCAAGGCGTGCACCTTTGGTGCGGTCAATGCAAACGAATTCGGAAGTTGGGGTCGATGTCCTAATCGCTGCTGCAGACTACACGTATGAGAATCGGACAAATAGCTTTATATAGGGGAGGTGTTGCGTTTGATGGGTCGACTCCCCTGGTTGTGTGCACTGCACCAACTTCAAAGACCCTGTCTTGTTTAAGAAGTCAAAAGTTGGGGTGGATGTCCTAATCATTGCTGCAGTCTACGCATGTATGAGAATCAGACAAATAGCTTATATAGGGGAGGTGTTGCATTCGGTGGGTTGACTCCCCTGGTTGTGCGCACTGCGCCAACCTCAAAGACCCCGCATAGCAGAAGAAGTCGGAAGTCGGATTTTGGTGAGCACCAAGGCGTGCACCTTTGGTGCGGTCAACGCAGACGAATTCAGAAGTTGGGGTGGATGTCCTAATCGTTGTTGCAGGCTACACATGTATGAGAATCAGACAAATAGCTTATATAGGGGAGGTGTTGGGTTTGATGGGTCAACTCCCTTGGTTGTGCGCATTACGCCAACCTCAAAGACCTTGTTTTCGTTAAGAAGTCAAAAGTTGGGGTCAATGTCCTAATGGCTCCTGCAGGCTACACATGTATGAGAATCGGACAAATAGCTTATATAGGGGAGGTGTTGGGTTTGATGGGTCGACTCCCCTGGTTGTGCGCATTACGTCAACCTCAAAGACCTTGTTTTCGTTAAGAAGTCAAAAGTTGGGGTCGATGTCCTAATTGCTCCTGTAGACTACACATGTATGAGAATCAGACAAATAGCTTATATAGGGGAGGTGTTGGGTTTGATGGGTTGACTCCCCTAGTTGTTCGCATTACACCAACCTCAAAGACCTTGTTTTCGTTTAGAAGCCGAAAGTTGGGGTCGATGTCCTAATTGCTCCTGCAGGCTACGCATGTATGAGAATCAGACAAATAGCTTATATAGGGGAGGTGTTGGGTTTGATGGGTCGACTCCCCTGGTTGTGCGCATTGCGCCAACCTCAAAGACCCTGCATTGCGGATGAAGTCGAAAGTCAGAGTTTGGTGTGCTACAAGGTGTGGTCGAAGGTGCTCACCTAGGTGTGCACCTTTGGAGCACAGGAAAAGTGCCCTCCAAAAGTGCGCACCTTTGGAGTGCACAAAAGTGCCCTCCAAAAGTGCGCACCTTTGGAGCGCAGAAAAGTGCCCTCCAAAAGTGCGCACCTTTGGAGCGCAGAAAAGTGCCCTCCAAAAAGTGCCCTCCAAAAGTGCGCACCTTTGGAGCGCAGAAAAGTGCCCTCCAAAAAGTGCCCTCCAAAAGTGCGCACCTTTGGAGCGCAGAAAAGTGCCCTCCAAAAAGTGCCCTCCAAAAGTGCGCACCTTTGGAGCGCAGAAAAGTGCCCTCCAAAAAGTGCCCTCCAAAAGTGCGCACCTTTGGAGCGCAGAAAAGTGCCCTCCAAAAAGTGCCCTCCAAAAGTGCGCACCTTTGGAGCGCAGAAAAGTGCCCTCCAAAAAGTGCCCTCCAAAAGTGCGCACCTTTGGAGCGCAGAAAAGTGCCCTCCAAAAAGTGCCCTCCAAAAGTGCGCACCTTTGGAGCGCAGAAAAGTGCCCTCCAAAAAGTGCCCTCCAAAAGTGCGCACCTTTGGAGCGCAGAAAAGTGCCCTCCAAAAGTGCGCACTTTTGGTGCGCACCAAGGCGCTGGTTCGGTCGTTGCAGGCGAGTTCGGAAGTTGGGGTCGATGTCCTGAGCGGAGGTGCAAACTACACAGGTGTCGGAATCGGACAAATAGCTTATATAGGGGAGGTGTATGCTTCGATGGGTCGACTCCCCAGGTTGAGCGCACCGCGCCAACCTCAAAGACCCTACGGTATGGATGAAGTCGGAAGTTGGGTCCGATGACCGATTCGATTAGTAGGTATGCTCATGAGGTCGGAATTTGGGTCCGATGACCTGCCATGTGCAGGAAGGCGAATGTTGACACTGTGCGTTGCAAGGTGCACACCAAGGCGCTGGTGCGGTCTTTTTAGTCGAGTTCGGAAGTTGGGGTCGATGTCCTGATCGGAGGTGCAAGCTACACAGGTGTGGGAATCGGACAAATAGCTTATATAGGGGAGGTGTATGCTTCGTTGGGTCGACTCCCCGGGTTGAGCGCACCGCGCCAACCTCAAAGACCCTACGGTATGGATGAAGTCGGAAGTTGGGTCCGATGACCGATTCGATATGTAGGCATACTCGCGAGGTCGGAATTTGGGTCCGATGACCTGCCACGTGCAGGAAGGCGAATGTTGGCACTGTGCGTTGCAAGGTGCGCACCAAGGCGCTGGTTCGGTCGTTGGAGGCGAGTTCGGAAGTTGGGGTCGATGTCTTGATCGGAGGTGCAAACTACACAGGTGTGGGAATCGGACAAATAGCTTATATAGGGGAGGTGTATGCTTCGTTGGGTCGACTCCCCGGGTTGAGCGCACCGCGCCAACCTCAAAGACCCTACGGTATGGATGAAGTCGGAAGTTGGGTCCGATGACCGATTCGATATGTAGGCATACTCGCGAGGTCGGAATTTGGGTCCGATGACCTGCCATGTGCAGGAAGGCGAATGTTGGGACTGTGCGTCGCAAGGTGCGCACCAAGGCGCTGGTGCCGTCGTTGCAGTCGAGTTCGGAAGTTGGGGTCGATGTCCTGGTCAGAGGTGCAAACTACACAGGTGTGGGAATCGGACAAATAGCTTATATAGGGGAGGTGTATGCTTCGATGGGTCGACTCCCTGGGTTGAGCGCACCGCGCCAACCTCAAAGACCCTACAGTATGGATGAAGTCGGAAGTTGGGTCCGATGACCGATTCGATACGTAGGCATATTGGCGAGGTCTGAATTTGTGTCCGATGACCTGCCATGCGCAGGAAGGCGGAATTTGGGTCCGATGACCGAGTTGATGGCGTGCCATGCGCAGAAAGGCGGAATTTGGGTCCGATGACCGAGTTGATGTTGATGGCCCGCCATGCACAGGAAGGCGGAATTTGGGTCCGATGACCGATTTGAAGGCGTGCCATACGCAAAAAGGCGGAGTTTGGGTCCGATGACCGAGTTGATATTGATGGCCCGCCATGCGCAGGAAGGCGGAATTTGGGTCCGATGACCTGACATACGCATGGAGTCCGACTCGGGGGCCGATGTTCGATTCGATGACTTGCATTGTGGGTAAAGTCGGAAGTTGTGGTCTTTGACCCGATTCGATGACCAGACTTCGGCTGCTTGAGAATCGGACAAATAACTTATATAGGGGAGGTAGTGTTCTCGAGCATCCTCCCCCCGTGCCCGTTTATGTCGATTGATGCTGGTGCTCGACTGGTTGGAGCGCTCGGATGCAAAAATCTTGCACCAGGATTTATCGATTGTGATGGACACGGCAAGTCTCCTGATTGCTATGCAGGAGCTCATCGTGAATCTCTATGCGGCCTTGGTATGGACTCGACCTGCGGAATGGTTCGGCAATGGTAGTCGCTCCAACACGTCCTTGCAATGGCCACAGAGGTGATTCGACTAGAGCTCCAGTCTAGCTTTTGGGTTGCTTGGCGGACTGGTATAGCCGCGATCGAGTTCCGGCCATGAACGTTTTAGATAGCTCTTGGGCTTTCTGGGACGGAAGTCGGAAGTTTGGGCTGTTGTCCGATTTGATGACCATTCTTCGGATGTGTGAGAATCGGACAAATAACTTATATAGGGGACTGTGTTGTCTCACGCAGCCCCCTCCGTGCCCCTCTATCTCGACCGATGTTGGTGCTTGAAAGGGTTGGGATCGCTCGGATTTATAAACGTGCACCACCATTTGTCGAGTGTGAGGGACGCGGCAGGTCTCCTAAATGCTATGCGGGCGCTCTCTGAGAATCTCTATCCGGCCTCGACACAGACTAGTCTTGCTGAATGGTTTGGCACTGGTAGTCGATCCAACACGTCGTTGTTGTGGCCGCCTAGGCGATTCGATTCGAGCCCCCGTCTAGCTTTTGGGTTGCTTGGCGGATTTTGCCCTATCCGCAAGTGAGCTCGGTCCCTAAACGTTCGAGAAACCCGATTGCTATGCGCCGACTCTCTTTCTTGCGAGCCTCCATCTAGCTTTTGGGTCTCTACGGAACGGAAGTCGGAATCTGGGACCGTTGTTTGATTCGACGAGGCAGACTACGGTTGTGCGAGAATCGGACAAATAACTTATATAGGGGAGGTGTTGACTGGAGCATTCTCCCCCGTGCCCCTCTAACTCGACCAATGCTGGCGCTCGAACGGTGGTAGCGCTCGGATTTTCATTGAGCGCCAGCATTGGTCGATTTAGAGGGGCATGCGAGATTCCCGAATGCTATGCGAGGGCTCTAACGGAAATGTCTATTGGTTTCGGTATGGATGCAATTGCGAGTGGTTCGGCAAAGGTAGTCGTTCCGATGCGTCCATGTCGTGGCCAAATCGATAATTCGATTTGAGCCCTCGTATAGCATTTGGGTCTCTCGATGTGATTCCGCATTCCAGTCCCTTTGGGCACTGCTTGAGCCGCATCCCAGGGGGTTCCCTTCCCAATAATCTGCCTCGCAACCCGATTGCTATGCGGTGAGGCTCCTCGGCCGCCTCGGAACTATCTGTGTATCAGACGCATCGCGGGATAAGGGGTTGGCAACGGTAGTCGCCCCAAGCGCGTCCGATGCTTGGACCATTCCGAGGCGGCCCTGAAGCCTCTTCCGTCTAGCCGTTGGGTCCTTCTCGCCGCATCCCTCGCCTCGCACCCCGATTGCTATGCGGTGAGGCTCCTCGGCCGCCTCGGAACTATCTGTGTATCGGACGCGTCGCGGGATAAGGGGTTGTCACTGGTAGTCGCCCCAAGCGCGTCCGATGCTTGGACCATTCCGAGGCGGCCCTGAAGCCTCTTCCGTCTAGCCGTTGGGTCCTTCTCGCCGCATCCCTCGCCTCGCACCCCGATTGCTATGCGGTGAGGCTCCTCGGCCGCCTCGGAACTATCTGTGTATCGGACGCGTCGCGGGATAAGGGGTTGTCATTGGTAGTCGCCCCAAGCGCGTCCGATGCTTGGACCATTCCGAGGCGGCCCTGAAGCCTCTTCCGTCTAGCCGTTGGGTCCTTCTCGCCGCATCCCTCGCCTCGCACCCCGATTGCTATGCGGTGAGGCTCCTCGGCCGCCTCGGAACTATCTGTGTATCGGACGCGTCGCGGGATAAGGGGTTGTCACTGGTAGTCGCCCCAAGCGCGTCCGATGCTTGGACCATTCCGAGGCGGCCCTGAAGCCTCTTCCGTCTAGCCGTTGGGTCCTTCTCGCCGCATCCCTCGCCTCGCACCCCGATTGCTATGCGGTGAGGCTCCTCGGCCGCCTCGGAACTATCTGTGTATCGGACGCGTCGCGGGATAAGGGGTTGTCACTGGTAGTCGCCCCAAGCGCGTTCGATGCTTGGACCATTCCGAGGCGGCCCTGAAGCCTCTTCCGTCTAGCCGTTGGGTCCTTCTCGCCGCATCCCTCGCCTCGCACCCCGATTGCTATGCGGTGAGGCTCCTCGGCCGCCTTGGAACTATCTGTGTATCGGACGCGTCGCGGGATAAGGGGTTGTCACTGGTAGTCGCCCCAAGCGCGTCCGATGCTTGGACCATTCCGAGGCGGACCCGAAGCCTCTTCCGTCTAGCCGTTGGGTCCTTCTCGCCGCATCCTTCGCCTCGCACCCCGATTGCTATGCGGTGAGGCTCCTCGGCCGCCTCGGAACTATCTGTGTATCGGACGCGTCGCGGGATAAGGGGTTGTCACTGGTAGTCGCCCCAAGCGCGTCCGATGCTTGGACCATTCCGAGGCGGACCCGAAGCCTCTTCCGTCTAGCCGTTGGGTCCTTCTCGCCGCATCCCTCGCCTCGCACCCCGATTGCTATGCGGTGAGGCTCCTCGGCCGCCTTGGAACTATCTGTGTATCGGACGCGTCGCGGGATAAGGGGTTGTCACTGGTAGTCGCCCCAAGCGCGTCCGATGCTTGGACCATTCCGAGGCGGACCCGAAGCCTCTTCCGTCTAGCCGTTGGGTCCTTCTCGCCGCATCCCTCGCCTCGCACCCCGATTGCTATGCGGTGAGGCTCCTCGGCCGCCTTGGAACTATCTGTGTATCGGACGCGTCGCGGGATAAGGGGTTGTCACTGGTAGTCGCCCCAAGCGCGTCCGATGCTTGGACCATTCCGAGGCGGACCCGAAGCCTCTTCCGTCTAGCCGTTGGGTCCTTCTCACCGCATCCCTCGCCTCGCACCCCGATTGCTATGCGGTGAGGCTCCTCGGCCGCCTTGGAACTATCTGTGTATCGGACGCGTCGCGGGATAAGGGGTTGTCACTGGTAGTCGCCCCAAGCGCGTCCGATGCTTGGACCATTCCGAGGCGGCCCCGAAGCCTCTTCCGTCTAGCCGTTGGGTCCTTCTCGCCGCATCCCTCGCCTCGCACCCCGATTGCTATGCGGTGAGGCTCCTCGGCCGCCTTGGAACTATCTGTGTATCGGACGCGTCGCGGGATAAGGGGTTGTCACTGGTAGTCGCCCCAAGCGCGTCCGATGCTTGGACCATTCCGAGGCGGCCCCGAAGCCTCTTCCGTGTAGCCGTTGGGTCCTTCTCGCCGCATCCCTCGCCTCGCACCCCGATTGCTATGCGGTGAGGCTCCTCGGCCGCCTTGGAACTATCTGTGTATCGGACGCGTCGCGGGATAAGGGGTTGTCACTGGTAGTCGCCCCAAGCGCGTCCGATGCTTGGACCATTCCGAGGCGGACCTGAAGCCTCTTCCCTCTAGCCGTTGGGGCTTTCTCGCCGCATCCCTCGCCTCGCACCCTGATTGCTATGCTGTGAGGCTCCTCGGCCGCCTTGGAACTATCTGTGTATCGGACGCATCGCGGGATAAGGGGTTGGCAGTGGTAGTCGCCCCAAGCGCATCCGATGCTTGGACCATTCCGAGGCGGCCCTGCAGCCTCTTCCGTCTAGCCGTTGGGGCCATCTCGCCGCATCCCCCACCTCGCACCACGATTGCTATGCGGTGAGGCTCCTTGGCCGCCTCGGAACTATCTGTGTATCGGACGCATCGCGGGATAAGGGGTTGTCACTGGTAGTCGCCCCAAGCGCGTCCGATGCTTGGACTATTCCGAGGCGGCCCTGCAGCCTCTTCCGTCTAGCCGTTGGGGCCATCTCGCTGCATCCCCCACCTCCTCGGCCGCCTCGGAACTATCTGTGTATCGGACGCATCGCGGGATAAGGGGTTGGCAGTGGTAGTCGCCCCAAGCGCGTCCGATGCTTGGACTATTCCGAGGCAGCCCTGCAGCCTCTTCCGTCTAGCCTTTGGGGCCATCTCGCCGCATCCCTCGCCTCGCACCCCGATTGCTATGCGGTGAGGCTCCTCGGCCGCCTGGGAACTATCTTCGTATCGGACGCATCGCGGGATAAGGGGTTGTCACTGGTAGTCGCCCCAAGCGCGTCCGATGCTTGGACTATTCCGAGGCGGCCCTGTGGCCTCTTCCGTCTAGCCGTTGGGGCCATCTCGCCGCATCCCCCACCTCGCACCCCGATTGCTATGCGGTGAGGCTCTTCGGCCGCCTTGGAACTATCTTCGTATCGGACGCATCGCGGGATAAGGGGTTGTCACTGGTAGTGGCCCCAAGCGCGTCCGATGCTTGGACTATTCCGAGGCGGCCCTGCAGCCTCTTCCGTCTAGCCGTTGGGGCCATCTCGCCGCATCCCCCACCTCGCACCCCGATTGCTATGCGGTGAGGCTCCTCGGCCGCCTTGGAACTATCTTCGTATCGGACGCATCGCGGGATAAGGGGTTGTCACTGGTAGTCGCCCCAAGCGCGTCCGATGCTTGGACTATTCCGACGCGGCCCTGTGGCCTCTTCCGTCTAGCCGTTGGGGCCATCTCGCCGCATCCCCCACCTCGCACCCCGATTGCTATGCGGTGAGGCTCCTCGGCCGCCTTGGAACCATCTTCGTATCGGACGCATCGCGGGATAGGGGGCTGTCACTGGTAGTCGCCCCAAGCGTGTCCGATGCTTGGACCATTCCTAGGCGGCCCTGAAGCCTCTTCCGTCTAGCCGTTGGGGCCTTCCCGCCCCATCCCTCGCCTCGCACCCCCGATTGCTATGCGGTGAGGCTCCTCGGCCGCCTTGGAACCATCTGTGTATCGGACGCATCGCGGGATAAGGGGTTGGCACTGGCAGTCGCCCCAAGCGCGTCCGATGCTTGGACCATTCCGAGGTGGCCCTGAAGCCTCTTCCGTCTAGCCGTTGGGGCCTTCCCGCCCCATCCCTCGCCTCGCACCCCGATTGATATGCGGTGAGGCTCCTCGGCCGCCTTGGAACTATCTGTGTATCGGACGCATCGCGGGATAAGGGGTTGGCACTGGTAGTCGTCCCAATCGCATCCGATGCTTGGACCATTCCGAGGCGGCCCTGCAGCCTCTTCCGTTTAGCCGTCGGGGCCTTCCCGCCGCATCCCTCGCCTCGCATCCCGATTCCTATGCGGTGAGTCTTCTCGGCCGCCGCGGAACTATACCTGTTATTGCTACTGCATCCTTCGGCTGGTAACCTCCTCTGCCGCCTTGGAACGTTCTCTTTGTCGGACGCGTCGCGGGATAAGGGGTTGGCACTGGTAGTCGCCCCAAGCGCGCCCGATGCATAGACCGCTCCGAGTCGACCTTGCTTTCAGCCTCTCACATGCATAGACCTCTCTGAGTCGACCCTGCAGCCTCTCACGTTTAGCCTTTGGAATCTCGCCTCACAACATGATTGCTATCCTTGATGCATCCCTTGCCTCGAGCCCTGATTGCTTTCTTGGCTGCATCCCTCCTCTCCTCACAGCCCGGTTGTCATCACTGCTTCATCCGTCGCTTCATGCATTCTGGCTGCTGGGCCCTTCCCACCGCACACCTCGATTGCTATCTCTTCTGCATCACACACCCCGATTGCTATCTCTGCTACATCCCTCGGCTCTCACTTCTGCATCCTTCGCCTCACACCTCGATTGCTATCAATGCTGCATCCGTAA
>NW_026728929.1:367500-392500 GCF_030272615.1 Cryptomeria japonica
GTTTTTTTCACTATCTTTCAGAACGGAAATTTTAAAATCTCGTTTTTTTTTGCCTTTTCTGGAAATTAGTGAAGGCAGCGCATCAAAGGTGCGCAACGCTGGTGCGAACCTGGGAGCGCTCCGATGTGTGCTCCAAGGTGCGGCGTGCACGAAGTCGGACCCCGGTTTGCCCCGGGTGCGCACCTCGCGTGCACCTTGGTGCGCACACCTTGGCTGGGTTGCGCGCCCTGGTGGGCACCATGGTGCGCACCAAGGAGCGCTCCGAAGTGTGCTCCAAGGTGCGGCGTGCACGAAGTCGGAGCCCGGTTTGCCCCGGGTGCGCACCTCGCGTGCACCTTCGCCGCGGTGGGCACCATGGCGTGCACGAAGTCGGAGCCCGGTTTGCCCCGGGTGCGCACCTCGCGTGCACCTTCGCCGGGGTGGGCACCTTGGTGTGCAGACCTTGGCTGGGTTGCGCGCCCTGGTGGGCACCATGGTGCGCACCAAGGAGCGCTCCGAAGTGTGCTCCAAGGTGCGGCCTGCACGAAGTCGGAGCCCGGTTTGCCCCGGGTGTGCACCTCGGGTGGGCACCTTGGTGCGCATGCCTTGCCTGGGCTGCGCACCAGGGCGGGCTCAAGATGGCACCCGCGTTCCTTTTTTTTCACTATCTTTCAAAACGGAAATTTTAAAATCTCATTTTTTTTTGCCTTTTTCTGGAAATTAGTGAAGGCAGCGCATCAAAGGTGCGCACCTCGCTGCCCACCACGGTGCGCAACGCCGGTGGGCACCCGGGAGTGCTTCGAAGTGTGCTCCAAGGTGCTGCGTGCACGTTGTCGGAGCCCGGTTTGCCCCGGGTGCGCACCTCGCGTGCACCTTCGTCGGGGTGGGCACCTTGGCTGGGTTTGCCCCGGCTGCGCTCCGAAGCGGGGTTATTGGAGCGCCGCCTCTTTTTTTGTCGGAGCGTTTGGTGGGGTTTCTCGCATTGGCTCTTCCGAGGCCCGGTTGCCACCCTGGCGCGCACGAAGTCGGAAGTAGGGTTAATTGCCCGGGTGCGCACCTTTGCCAGGGTGGGCACCTTACCTGGGCTGCGCACCAGGGCGGGCTCAAGATGGCACGCGCGTTCCGTTTTTTTCACTATCTTTCAAAACGGAAATTTTAAAATCTCCTTTTTTTTTTGCCTTTTCTGGAAATTAGTGAAGGCAGCGCATCAAAGGTGCGCACCTCGCTGCCCACCTTGGTGTGCTCTGAGGTGCGCACCCGGGAGCGCTACGAAGTGTGCTCCAAGGTGCGGCGTGCACGTTGTCGGAGCCCGGTTTGCCCCGGGTGCGCACCTCGCCTGCACCTTGGCCGGGGTGGGCACCTTGGCTGGGTTTGCCCAGGGTGCGCTCCGAAGCGGGGTTACTGGAGCGCCCCCTCTTTTTTTGTCAGAGCGTTTGGTGGGGTTTCTCGCATTGGCTCTTCCCAGGCCCGGTTGTTGGGTGCGCTCCCACCCTGGCGCGCGCGAAGTTGGAAGTTGGGTTAATTGCCCGGGCGCGCACCTTCGCCAGGGTGGGCACCTTGGTGCGCACACCTTGGCTGGGCTGCGCACCAGGGCGGGCTCAAGATGGCACCAGCATTCCCTTTTTCTCACTATCTTTCAAAACGGAAATTTTAAAATCTCGTTTTTTTTTTGCCTTTTATGGAAATTAGTGAAGGCATCGCATCAAAGGTGCGCACCTCGCTGCCCACCTTGGTGTGCTCCGAGGTGCCCACCACGGTGCGCAACGCCGGTGCGAACCCGGGAGCGCCCCGATGTGTGCTCCAAGGTGCGGCGTGCACGAAGTCGGACCCCGGTTTGCCCCGGGTGCGCACCTCGCGTGCACCTTGGTGCGCACACCTTGGCTGGGTTGCGCGGCCTGGTGGGCACCATGGTGCGCACCAAGGAGCGCTCCGAAGTGTGCTCCAAGGTGCGGCGTGCACGAAGTCGGAGCCCGGTTTGCCCCGGGTACGCACCTCGCGTGCACCTTCGCCGGGGTGGGCACCTCGGCTGGGTTGCGCGCCCTGGTGCGCACCAAGGAGCGCTCCGAAGTGTGCTCCAAGGTGCGGCGTGCACGAAGTCGGAGCCCGGTTTGCCCCGGGTGCGCACCTCGCGTGCACCTTCGGCGGGGTTGCGCGCCCTGGTGGGCACCATGGTGCGCACCAAGGAGCGCTCCGAAGTGTGCTCCAAGGTGCGGCGTGCACGAAGTCGGAGCCCGGTTTGCCCCGGGTGCGCACCTCGCGTGCACCTTCGGCGGGGTTGCGCGCCCTGGTGGGCACCATGGTGCGCACCAAGGAGCGCTCCGAAGTGTGCTCCAAGGTGCGGCGTGCACGAAGTCGGAGCCCGGTTTGCCCCGGGTGCGCACCTCGCGTGCACCTTCGCCGCGGTGGGCACCATGGCGTGCACGAAGTCGGAGCCCGGTTTGCCCCAGGTGCGCACCTCGCGTGCACCTTCGCCGGGGTGGGCACCTCGGCTGGGTTGCGCGCCCTGGTGCGCACCAAGGAGCGCTCCGAAGTGTGCTCCAAGGTGCGGCGTGCACGAAGTCGGAGCCCGGTTTGCCCCGGGTGCGCACCTCGCGTGCACCTTCGCCAGGGTGGGCACCTCGGTGCGCACACCTTCTCAATGTTTTCTTGCCTTTTCTGGAAATTGGTGAAGGCAGCGCATCAAAGGTGCGCACCTCGGTGTGCTCCGAGGTGCGAACCCGAGAGCGCTCCGAGGTGCCCACGAAGTCGAAAGTCGGGTTAATTGCATTGTTTTCCCCGGGTGCGCTCCGAGGTGCACAACATCGGCGCGCACCAAGGAGGGCTCCGAAGTGTGCTCCAAGGTGCGCACGATGGCGTGCACCTCTGGTGCGCACGATTCGGAGCTCGGTTTGACCGGGGTGCGCACACCTTGGCTGGGTTGCGCACCTTTTGTGCGCTCCAAGGTGCGCACGAAGTCGGAGCTCGGTTTGCCCCGGGTGCGCACCTTCGCCAGGGTGCGCACCTTGATGCGCACGCCTTGGCTGGGCTGCGCACCTTGGTGGGCGCCATGGTGCGCACCTTTCGTGCGCTCCAAGGTGCGCACGAAGTCGGAGCTCGGTTTGCCCCGGGTGCGCACCTTGGTGGGCGCCATGGTGCACTCCGAGGTGCCCAAGATTGGTGCGCACCAAGGAGCGCTCCGAAGTGCGCTCCAAGGTGCGCGCGAAGTCGAAAGTTGGGTTAATTGTCCGGTTTGCCTCGGGTGCGCACCTTGCGTGCACCTTCGCCAGGGTGGGCGCCTTGGTGCGCACACCTTGGCTGGGCTGCGCACACCTTGGCACCCGCGTTTCCTTCATTTTAAATTTTTTTTTTTTACAATCTCTCAAGTGGGAAATTCTATAATCTCAACTTTTTTTGCCTTTTCAGGAAACTTTTGAATGGAGCGCATCATTGGTGCGCTCCGAAGTGTGCTCCAAAGCTCTCTCCAGCTGCGTGCACCTGCCCCGGCCGCGCACCCGGCCCCGCCCAGCTTCGCTCACCTGTCCCGGGCGTCTGGTGCGGAACCTTAGAGTAAGAAACATCACCGTGCACCTTGGCCAACGTGCGCGACTCGACCGAGCGCGCACTGGCCGAGGTGCACACCGATTTCACCTGGGTGCGCGCGCAGCACCTCGGGCGCACCGGGGTGCGCGCACAACGCCCGGGTTGCACCGTGACCTGTGTGCTCGGGGCGCCTCGGGTGCGCGCTCGGTGTCGCCCCCGCGCGCGCGGTAGTGCGGGCAGCGCACCCCGGCCCGGCCCGGCCCCGACGAGAACGCAAACGGGCAAAAGGTTTATTCAAATAGCATTGCGATGCCCGGCGAAAAACTAAAAAAGGGTGCAACACCGGGACTTCCCGGGAGGTCACCCATCCCAGTACTACTCCGGCCCAAGCGCGCTTAACTGCGGAGTTCTGATGGGATCCGGTGCACTAACGCTGGTATGATCGCACCCGTTATGAGCTTGTCGCAGTGTGTACTTAGCAAACCGCGACCCACGTGCGAATCCACCCCGGCCACCCACCCCCGTCGAGGTGCACACCCTCCCTCGCGAAGTGCGCCCCGTTCGCCAAGTGTGAGCCCTGCCCGGGTGCGCGCACCTTGCTAGGGCGTCGGGTGTGCACCCGGCCCGGCCTACGTGCGTGCACCTGTAGGGGGCGTCGTGTGCGTGCAGTGTCCCGTCTGCAACGCGGTGCCCACACACCACCTCGGGCGCAACGACCTGCGCTCACATGTGGGCCGAGTGCACCTTGGTGCATGTTCGGGGCGCCTCGGGTGCACGCTCGATCTTGCCCCGGTGCACCAAGGCGCTCGGTTTGCCCCGGGTGCGCACTTGGTGCAAGGTGGGCACCCAAAATAGGGATCAAGCACCAAAACACAAGTTTCGGGATGCAAAATGGGACCCAAGGACCACAAATGCGTTCCAAGACCCATGATGGGTCCACGAGAACAAAAATGTGTTCCGAGACTTAATAAACAAATATTGGGTTTTAGGAGAAGAAACATGCTCTGATGCCCAAAACGAGAATCGACCCCGAAAAGGCCACAGGCCAAAAGTGGGATGCGAGACAAAAAAAAATGGGACCCGAGGACCAAAATTGGGTTCCCAGGTCGAAGACAGGGCAACCGGACAAGAAACGACCTCTAAGGCTCGAAATGAGTCCCGACGACTAAAACTTGACAAGAAGCACCCATCAGGCACCCAACTCGACACCCATGGGATGCCGACCCACCCGGGCTTCCACCTAGCACACCTTGGCACCCACCCACCCTCGCACCCAACCTCGCACCCAACTTAGCACCTTTGAACCCACATTGGCACTCACCCTGACCCTGGCACCTTGGAACCCACATTGGCACTCACCTTGACCCTGGCACCCACCTTTGCACTCACCTTGGGACCCACCCTGGCTCCCACCTCGGCACCCACCCAGACACCCACCTTGGTTCCTTGGCACCCACCTTGGATCCTTGGCACCCACCCCGACACCCACCTTGGCACGCAACTTGGCTACTTGCCACCCACCTTGGCTCCTTGACGCCCACCCCGACAACCACCCCGTGACCTACCCTGGCTAGGGTTGGTGCACACCCACCCTGGTGCCCACCTTGGCACCCACCCTATGACCCACCTTGGCACGCACCTTAGTACCCACCCCGTTACCCACCCTAGGACCCACCCCGTGACCCACCTTGGCCAGGGTGGGTGCCTTGGTGCGCACAACTTGCCTGGGCTGCACACCAGGGCGGGCTCAAGATGGCACCCGCGTTCCGTTTTTTTCACTATCTTTCAAAACGGAAATTTTAAAATCTCATTTTTTTCTTTTTTTTGCCTTTTCTGGAAATTAGTGAAGGCAGCGCATCAAAGGTGCGCAATGCTGGTGCGAACCCGGGAGCGCTCCGATGTGTGCTCCAAGGTGCGGCGTGCACGAAGTCCGAGCCCGGTTTGCCCCGGGTGCGCACCTCGCGTGCACCTTCGCCGGGGTGAGCACCTTGGCTGGGTTGCGCGCCCTGGTGCGTACCAAGGAGCGCTCTGAAGTGTGCTCCAAGGTGCGGCGTGCACGAAGTCGGAGCCCGGTTTGCCCCGGGTGTGCACCTCGGGTGCGCACCTCGCGTGCACCTTCGCTGCGGTGGGCACCTTGGCTGGGTTGCGCGCCTTGGTGGGCACCATGCAGTGCACGAAGTCGGAGCCCGGTTTGCCCCGGGCGCGCACCTCCGCCAGGGTGGGCACCTTGGTGCGCACAACTTGCCTGGGCTGCGCATCAGGAAGGGCTCAAGATGGCACCCGCGTTCCGTTTTTTTCACTATCTTTCAGAACGGAAATTTTAAAATATCGTTTTTTTTTGCCTTTTCTGGAAATTAGTGAAGGCAGCGCATCAAAGGTGCGCAACGCTGGTGCGAACCTGGGAGCGCTCCGATGTGTGCTCCAAGGTGCGGCGTGCACGAAGTCGGAGCCCGGTTTGCCTCGGGTGCGCCCTGGTGGGCACCATGGTGCGCACCAAGGAGCGCTCCGAAGTGTGCTCCAAGGTGCGGCCTGCACGAAGTCGGAGCCCGGTTTGCCCCGGGTGTGCACCTCGGGTGGGCACCTTGGTGCGCATGCCTTGCCTGGGCTGCGCACCAGGGCGGGCTCAAGATGGCACCCGCGTTCCTTTTTTTTCACTATCTTTCAAAACGGAAATTTTAAAATCTCATTTTTTTTTGCCTTTTTCTGGAAATTAGTGAAGGCAGCGCATCAAAGGTGCGCACCTCGCTGCCCACCACGGTGCGCAACGTCGGTGGGCACCCGGGAGTGCTTCGAAGTGTGCTCCAAGGTGCTGCGTGCACGTTGTCGGAGCCCGGTTTGCCCCGGGTGCGCACCTCGCGTGCACCTTCGTCGGGGTGGGCACCTTGGCTTGGTTTGCCCCGGCTGCGCTCCGAAGCGGGGTTATTGGAGCGCCGCCTCTTTTTTTGTCGGAGCGTTTGGTGGGGTTTCTCGCATTGGCTCTTCCGAGGCCCGGTTGCCACCCTGGCGCGCACGAAGTCGGAAGTAGGGTTAATTGCCCGGGTGCGCACCTTTGCCAGGGTGGCACCTTACCTGGGCTGCGCACCAGGGCGGGCTCAAGATGGCACGCGCGTTCCGTTTTTTTCACTATCTTTCAAAACGGAAATTTTAAAATCTCCTTTTTTTTTTGCCTTTTCTGGAAATTAGTGAAGGCAGCGCATCAAAGGTGCGCACCTCGCTGCCCACCTTGGTGTGCTCTGAGGTGCGCACCCGGGAGCGCTACGAAGTGTGCTCCAAGGTGCGGCGTGCACGTTGTCGGAGCCCGGTTTGCCCCGGGTGCGCACCTCGCCTGCACCTTGGCCGGGGTGGGCACCTTGGCTGGGTTTGCCCAGGGTGCGCTCCGAAGCGGGGTTACTGGAGCGCCCCCTCTTTTTTTGTCAGAGAGTTTGGTGGGGTTTCTCGCATTGGCTCTTCCCAGGCCCGGTTGTTGGGTGCGCTCCCACCCTGGCGCGCGCGAAGTTGGAAGTTGGGTTAATTGCCCGGGCGCGCACCTTCACCAGGGTGGGCACCTTGGTGCGCAAACCTTGGCTGGGCTGCGCACCAGGGCGGGCTCAAGATGGCACCAGCATTCCCTTTTTCTCACTATCTTTCAAAACAGAAATTTTAAAATCTCGTTTTTTTTTTGCCTTTTATGGAAATTAGTGAAGGCATCGCATCAAAGGTGCGCACCTCGCTGCCCACCTTGGTGTGCTCCGAGGTGCCCACCACGGTGCGCAACGCCGGTGCGAACCCGGGAGCGCCCCGATGTGTGCTCCAAGGTGCGGCGTGCACGAAGTCGGACCCCGGTTTGCCCCGGGTGCGCACCTCGCGTGCACCTTGGTGCGCACACCTTGGCTGGGTTGCGCGGCCTGGTGGGCACCATGGTGCGCACCAAGGAGCGCTCCGAAGTGTGCTCCAAGGTGCGGCGTGCACGAAGTCGGAGCCCGGTTTGCCCCGGGTGCGCACCTTCGCCGCGGTGGGCACCATGGCGTGCACGAAGTCGGAGCCCGGTTTGCCCCGGGTGCGCACCTCGCGTGCACCTTCGCCGGGGTGGGCACCTCGGCTGGGTTGCGCGCCCTGGTGCGCACCAAGGAGCGCTCTGAAGTGTGCTCCAAGGTGCGGCGTGCACGAAGTCGGAGCCCGGTTTGCCCCGGGTGTGCACCTCGGGTGCGCACCTCGCGTGCACCTTCGCTGCGGTGGGCACCTTGGCTGGGTTGCGCGCCTTGGTGGGCACCATGCAGTGCACGAAGTCGGAGCCCGGATTGCCCCGGGCGCGCACCTCCGCCAGGGTGGGCACCTTGGTGCGCACAACTTGCCTGGGCTGCGCACCAGGAAGGGCTCAAGATGGCACCCGCGTTCCGTTTTTTTCACTATCTTTCAGAACGGAAATTTTAAAATCTCGTTTTTTTTTGCCTTTTCTGGAAATTAGTGAAGGCAGCGCATCAAAGGTGCGCAACGCTGGTGCGAACCTGGGAGCGCTCCGATGTGTGCTCCAAGGTGCGGCGTGCACGAAGTCGGACCCCGGTTTGCCCCGGGTGCGCACCTCGCGTGCACCTTGGTGCGCACACCTTGGCTGGGTTGCGCGCCCTGGTGGGCACCATGGTGCGCACCAAGGAGCGCTCCGAAGTGTGCTCCAAGGTGCGGCGTGCACGAAGTCGGAGCCCGGTTTGCCCCGGGTGCGCACCTCGCGTGCACCTTCGCCGCGGTGGGCACCATGGCGTGCACGAAGTCGGAGCCCGGTTTGCCCCGGGTGCGCACCTCGCGTGCACCTTCGCCGGGGTGGGCACCTTGGTGTGCAGACCTTGGCTGGGTTGCGCGCCCTGGTGGGCACCATGGTGCGCACCAAGGAGCGCTCCGAAGTGTGCTCCAAGGTGCGGCCTGCACGAAGTCGGAGCCCGGTTTGCCCCGGGTGTGCACCTCGGGTGGGCACCTTGGTGCGCATGCCTTGCCTGGGCTGCGCACCAGGGCGGGCTCAAGATGGCACCCGCGTTCCTTTTTTTTCACTATCTTTCAAAACGGAAATTTTAAAATCTCATTTTTTTTTGCCTTTTTCTGGAAATTAGTGAAGGCAGCGCATCAAAGGTGCGCACCTCGCTGCCCACCACGGTGCGCAACGCCGGTGGGCACCCGGGAGTGCTTCGAAGTGTGCTCCAAGGTGCTGCGTGCACGTTGTCGGAGCCCGGTTTGCCCCGGGTGCGCACCTCGCGTGCACCTTCGTCGGGGTGGGCACCTTGGCTGGGTTTGCCCCGGCTGCGCTCCGAAGCGGGGTTATTGGAGCGCCGCCTCTTTTTTTGTCGGAGCGTTTGGTGGGGTTTCTCGCATTGGCTCTTCCGAGGCCCGGTTGCCACCCTGGCGCGCACGAAGTCGGAAGTAGGGTTAATTGCCCGGGTGCGCACCTTTGCCAGGGTGGGCACCTTACCTGGGCTGCGCACCAGGGCGGGCTCAAGATGGCACGCGCGTTCCGTTTTTTTCACTATCTTTCAAAACGGAAATTTTAAAATCTCCTTTTTTTTTTGCCTTTTCTGGAAATTAGTGAAGGCAGCGCATCAAAGGTGCGCACCTCGCTGCCCACCTTGGTGTGCTCTGAGGTGCGCACCCGGGAGCGCTACGAAGTGTGCTCCAAGGTGCGGCGTGCACGTTGTCGGAGCCCGGTTTGCCCCGGGTGCGCACCTCGCCTGCACCTTGGCCGGGGTGGGCACCTTGGCTGGGTTTGCCCAGGGTGCGCTCCGAAGCGGGGTTACTGGAGCGCCCCCTCTTTTTTTGTCAGAGCGTTTGGTGGGGTTTCTCGCATTGGCTCTTCCCAGGCCCGGTTGTTGGGTGCGCTCCCACCCTGGCGCGCGCGAAGTTGGAAGTTGGATTAATTGCCCGGGCGCGCACCTTCGCCAGGGTGGGCACCTTGGTGCGCACACCTTGGCTGGGCTGCGCACCAGGGCGGGCTCAAGATGGCACCAGCATTCCCTTTTTCTCACTATCTTTCAAAACGGAAATTTTAAAATCTCGTTTTTTTTTTGCCTTTTATGGAAATTAGTGAAGGCATCGCATCAAAGGTGCGCACCTCGCTGCCCACCTTGGTGTGCTCCGAGGTGCCCACCACGGTGCGCAACGCCGGTGCGAACCCGGGAGCGCCCCGATGTGTGCTCCAAGGTGCGGCGTGCACGAAGTCGGACCCCGGTTTGCCCCGGGTGCGCACCTCGCGTGCACCTTGGTGCGCACACCTTGGCTGGGTTGCGCGGCCTGGTGGGCACCATGGTGCGCACCAAGGAGCGCTCCGAAGTGTGCTCCAAGGTGCGGCGTGCACGAAGTCGGAGCCCGGTTTGCCCCGGGTACGCACCTCGCGTGCACCTTCGCCGGGGTGGGCACCTCGGCTGGGTTGCGCGCCCTGGTGCGCACCAAGGAGCGCTCCGAAGTGTGCTCCAAGGTGCGGCGTGCACGAAGTCGGAGCCCGGTTTGCCCCGGGTGCGCACCTTCGCCGCGGTGCGCACCATGGCGTGCACGAAGTCGGAGCCCGGTTTGCCCCGGGTGCGCACCTCGCGTGCACCTTCGGCGGGGTTGCGCGCCCTGGTGGGCACCATGGTGCGCACCAAGGAGCGCTCCGAAGTGTGCTCCAAGGTGCGGCGTGCACGAAGTCGGAGCCCGGTTTGCCCCGGGTGCGCACCTCGCGTGCACCTTCGGCGGGGTTGCGCGCCCTGGTGGGCACCATGGTGCGCACCAAGGAGCGCTCCGAAGTGTGCTCCAAGGTGCGGCGTGCACGAAGTCGGAGCCCGGTTTGCCCCGGGTGCGCACCTCGCGTGCACCTTCGCCGCGGTGGGCACCATGGCGTGCACGAAGTCGGAGCCCGGTTTGCCCCGGGTGCGCACCTCGCGTGCACCTTCGCCGGGGTGGGCACCTCGGCTGGGTTGCGCGCCCTGGTGCGCACCAAGGAGCGCTCCGAAGTGTGCTCCAAGGTGCGGCGTGCACGAAGTCGGAGCCCGGTTTGCCCCGGGTGCGCACCTCGCGTGCACCTTCGCCAGGGTGGGCACCTCGGTGCGCACACCTTCTCAATGTTTTCTTGCCTTTTCTGGAAATTGGTGAAGGCAGCGCATCAAAGGTGCGCACCTCGGTGTGCTCCGAGGTGCGAACCCGAGAGCGCTCCGAGGTGCCCACGAAGTCGAAAGTCGGGTTAATTGCATTGTTTTCCCCGGGTGCGCTCCGAGGTGCGCAACATCGGCGCGCACCAAGGAGGGCTCCGAAGTGTGCTCCAAGGTGCGCACGATGGCGTGCACCTCTGGTGCGCACGATTCGGAGCTCGGTTTGACCGGGGTGCGCACACCTTGGCTGGGTTGCGCACCTTTTGTGCGCTCCAAGGTGCGCACGAAGTCGGAGCTCGGTTTGCCCCGGGTGCGCACCTTCGCCAGGGTGCGCACCTTGATGCGCACGCCTTGGCTGGGCTGCGCACCTTGGTGGGCGCCATGGTGCGCACCTTTCGTGCGCTCCAAGGTGCGCACGAAGTCGGAGCTCGGTTTGCCCCGGGTGCGCACCTTGGTGGGCGCCATGGTGCACTCCGAGGTGCCCAAGATTGGTGCGCACCAAGGAGCGCTCCGAAGTGCGCTCCAAGGTGCGCGCGAAGTCGAAAGTTGGGTTAATTGTCCGGTTTGCCTCGGGTGCGCACCTTGCGTGCACCTTCGCCAGGGTGGGCGCCTTGGTGCGCACACCTTGGCTGGGCTGCGCACACCTTGGCACCCGCGTTTCCTTCATTTTAAATTTTTTTTTTTTACAATCTCTCAAGTGGGAAATTCTATAATCTCAACTTTTTTTGCCTTTTCAGGAAACTTTTGAATGGAGCGCATCATTGGTGCGCTCCGAAGTGTGCTCCAAAGCTCTCTCCAGCTGCGTGCACCTGCCCCGGCCGCGCACCCGGCCCCGCCCAGCTTCGCTCACCTGTCCCGGGCGTCTGGTGCGGAACCTTAGAGTAAGAAACATCACCGTGCACCTTGGCCAACGTGCGCGACTCGACCGAGCGCGCACTGGCCGAGGTGCACACCGATTTCACCTGGGTGCGCGCGCAGCACCTCGGGCGCACCGGGGTGCGCGCACAACGCCCGGGTTGCACCGTGGCCTGTGTGCTCGGGGTGCCTCGGGTGCGCGCTCGGTGTCGCCCCCGCGCGCGCGGTAGTGCGGGCAGCGCACCCCGGCCCGGCCCGGCCCCGACGAGAACGCAAACGGGCAAAAGGTTTATTCAAATAGCATTGCGACGCCCGGCGAAAAACTAAAAAAGGGTGCAACACCGGGACTTCCCGGGAGGTCACCCATCCCAGTACTACTCCGGCCCAAGCGCGCTTAACTGCGGAGTTCTGATGGGATCCGGTGCACTAATGCTGGTATGATCGCACCCGTTATGAGCTTGTCGCAGTGTGTACTTAGCAAACCGCGACCCACGTGCGAATCCACCCCGGCCACCCACCCCCGTCGAGGTGCACACCCTCCCTCGCGAAGTGCGCCCCGTTCGCCAAGTGTGAGCCCTGCCCGGGTGCGCGCACCTTGCTAGGGCGTCGGGTGTGCACCCGGCCCGGCCTACGTGCGTGCACCTGGAGGGGGCGTCGTGTGCGTGCAGTGTCCCGTCTGCAACGCGGTGCCCACACACCACCTCGGGCGCAACGACCTGCGCTCACATGTGGGCCGAGTGCACCTTGGTGCATGTTCGGGGCGCCTCGGGTGCACGCTCGATCTTGCCCCGGTGCACCAAGGCGCTCGGTTTGCCCCGGGTGCGCACTTGGTGCAAGGTGGGCACCCAAAATAGGGATCAAGCACCAAAACACAAGTTTCGGGATGCAAAATGGGACCCAAGGACCACAAATGCGTTCCAAGACCCATGATGGGTCCACGAGAACAAAAATGTGTTCCGAGACTTAATAAACAAATATTGGGTTTTAGGAGAAGAAACATGCTCTGATGCCCAAAACGAGAATCGACCCCGAAAAGGCCACAGGCCAAAAGTGGGATGCGAGACAAAAAAAAATGGGACCCGAGGACCAAAATTGGGTTCCCAGGTCGAAGACAGGGCAACCGGACAAGAAACGACCTCTAAGGCTCGAAATGAGTCCCGACGACTAAAACTTGACAAGAAGCACCCATCAGGCACCCAACTCGACACCCATGGGATGCCGACCCACCCGGGCTTCCACCTAGCACACCTTGGCACCCACCCACCCTCGCACCCAACCTCGCACCCAACTTAGCACCTTTGAACCCACATTGGCACTCACCCTGACCCTGGCACCTTGGAACCCACATTGGCACTCACCTTGACCCTGGCACCCACCTTTGCACTCACCTTGGGACCCACCCTGGCTCCCACCTCGGCACCCACCCAGACACCCACCTTGGTTCCTTGGCACCCACCTTGGATCCTTGGCACCCACCCCGACACCCACCTTGGCACGCAACTTGGCTACTTGCCACCCACCTTGGCTCCTTGACGCCCACCCCGACAACCACCCCGTGACCTACCCTGGCTAGGGTTGGTGCACACCCACCCTGGTGCCCACCTTGGCACCCACCCTATGACCCACCTTGGCACGCACCTTAGTACCCACCCCGTTACCCACCCTAGGACCCACCCCGTGACCCACCTTGGCCAGGGTGGGTGCACCCACCCTGGTGCCCACCTTGGCACCCACCCATCCTAGCACCCAGCCTGTGACCGGGCTTGGAACCCAACCTTGCACCCGCACCCGTCTTGGCCAGTGTGGGTGCGCACCCATCCTGGCACCCACGTTGTGACACACCCTTTAACCCACGCACCCTAGCACCCACGTTGGCACCCACCTTGGAACCCAACCTAGCAACTTGGCACCCACCCCGTGACCCACCTTGGCATCCACCATAGCAGTCGCCGACTTGGCACCCACCTCGGCACCCACCTTGACACTTGTGGACCCACCTTGCCACTCACCCTAGCATCGACCCATCCTAGCACCCACCCTGGCACCTTTGCACCCTAGCACTCACCCATCCTAGCACCTAACCTGTGACCCACCTTGACACTCACCCTCGCACCCACCTTGGAACCCAACCTAGCACCCACCCACCCTGACACCAACCCTAGCACCTACCCACCCTTGCACCCACCCTGTGACCCATCTTGGCACCCACCCATCCTACCACTCAACCTATCACCCACCTTCTCACCCACCTTGGCATCCACCTTAGCACCCACCCACACTGACACCTTGGCACCCACCTCGGGCAAGGTGGGTGCACACCCACCCTGGCACCCAATTTAGAACCCACCGAGCATGTTACCCACCTTGGCACCCACATTGCAGCCCACCCTAGTACCCACCCTATGACCCACATTGGCATCCACACCCTAGCACCCAGGCACCTCGACACCCGCCTTGACACCCACCCTAGCACTGAACCTGTGACCCACCTTGGAACTCACCCTAGAACCCACCCACCCTGTGAACCACCTTGGCATCCACCTTAGCACCCACCCACCTTGGCACCCACTCTAGCACTCACCCATCCTAACACCCAACTTGTTACCCACCTTGGCACCCGCCCTCGCGTCCACCTTGAAACCCACCCTAGCACCCACCCACGCAGGAGCCCACCTTGGCACCCAACCTAACACCCACGCATCCTGGCACCCAACTTGTGACCCACCTTGGAACCCACCCTAGTACCCACCTTTGAACCCACTATATCACCAACCCACCTTGGCACCCACCCTATGACCCTCTTTGGAATCCACCCTAGCACGCACCCACCCTGGCACCCACCATGGAGCGCACCCTAGCACCCACCCACCTCGGCACGCACCTCAACACCCACCTTGGTGTGCGCACTGCGCCAACCTCTCAAAGACCCTATGTGGTGCGCTCCAAAGTGTACACCTTTGGTGCGCTCCAAGGTGCGCACCTTTGGTGCACACCGAGGTGCACACCAAAGTGTGCACCGAGGTGAGCACCAAAGTGCACTCCAGGGTGCACACCAAGGCGTGCACCTTTGGTGCGGTCAATGCAAACGAATTCGGAAGTTGGGGTCGATGTCCTAATCGCTGCTGCAGACTACACGTATGAGAATCGGACAAATAGCTTTATATAGGGGAGGTGTTGCGTTTGATGGGTCGACTCCCCTGGTTGTGTGCACTGCACCAACTTCAAAGACCCTGTCTTGTTTAAGAAGTCAAAAGTTGGGGTGGATGTCCTAATCATTGCTGCAGTCTACGCATGTATGAGAATCAGACAAATAGCTTATATAGGGGAGGTGTTGCATTCGGTGGGTTGACTCCCCTGGTTGTGCGCACTGCGCCAACCTCAAAGACCCCGCATAGCAGAAGAAGTCGGAAGTCGGATTTTGGTGAGCACCAAGGCGTGCACCTTTGGTGCGGTCAACGCAGACGAATTCAGAAGTTGGGGTGGATGTCCTAATCGTTGTTGCAGGCTACACATGTATGAGAATCAGACAAATAGCTTATATAGGGGAGGTGTTGGGTTTGATGGGTCAACTCCCTTGGTTGTGCGCATTACGCCAACCTCAAAGACCTTGTTTTCGTTAAGAAGTCAAAAGTTGGGGTCAATGTCCTAATGGCTCCTGCAGGCTACACATGTATGAGAATCGGACAAATAGCTTATATAGGGGAGGTGTTGGGTTTGATGGGTCGACTCCCCTGGTTGTGCGCATTACGTCAACCTCAAAGACCTTGTTTTCGTTAAGAAGTCAAAAGTTGGGGTCGATGTCCTAATTGCTCCTGTAGACTACACATGTATGAGAATCAGACAAATAGCTTATATAGGGGAGGTGTTGGGTTTGATGGGTTGACTCCCCTAGTTGTTCGCATTACACCAACCTCAAAGACCTTGTTTTCGTTTAGAAGCCGAAAGTTGGGGTCGATGTCCTAATTGCTCCTGCAGGCTACGCATGTATGAGAATCAGACAAATAGCTTATATAGGGGAGGTGTTGGGTTTGATGGGTCGACTCCCCTGGTTGTGCGCATTGCGCCAACCTCAAAGACCCTGCATTGCGGATGAAGTCGAAAGTCAGAGTTTGGTGTGCTACAAGGTGTGGTCGAAGGTGCTCACCTAGGTGTGCACCTTTGGAGCACAGGAAAAGTGCCCTCCAAAAGTGCGCACCTTTGGAGTGCACAAAAGTGCCCTCCAAAAGTGCGCACCTTTGGAGCGCAGAAAAGTGCCCTCCAAAAAGTGCCCTCCAAAAGTGCGCACCTTTGGAGCGCAGAAAAGTGCCCTCCAAAAAGTGCCCTCCAAAAGTGCGCACCTTTGGAGCGCAGAAAAGTGCCCTCCAAAAAGTGCCCTCCAAAAGTGCGCACCTTTGGAGCGCAGAAAAGTGCCCTCCAAAAAGTGCCCTCCAAAAGTGCGCACCTTTGGAGCGCAGAAAAGTGCCCTCCAAAAAGTGCCCTCCAAAAGTGCGCACCTTTGGAGCGCAGAAAAGTGCCCTCCAAAAAGTGCCCTCCAAAAGTGCGCACCTTTGGAGCGCAGAAAAGTGCCCTCCAAAAAGTGCCCTCCAAAAGTGCGCACCTTTGGAGCGCAGAAAAGTGCCCTCCAAAAAGTGCCCTCCAAAAGTGCGCACCTTTGGAGCGCAGAAAAGTGCCCTCCAAAAGTGCGCACTTTTGGTGCGCACCAAGGCGCTGGTTCGGTCGTTGCAGGCGAGTTCGGAAGTTGGGGTCGATGTCCTGAGCGGAGGTGCAAACTACACAGGTGTCGGAATCGGACAAATAGCTTATATAGGGGAGGTGTATGCTTCGATGGGTCGACTCCCCAGGTTGAGCGCACCGCGCCAACCTCAAAGACCCTACGGTATGGATGAAGTCGGAAGTTGGGTCCGATGACCGATTCGATTAGTAGGTATGCTCATGAGGTCGGAATTTGGGTCCGATGACCTGCCATGTGCAGGAAGGCGAATGTTGACACTGTGCGTTGCAAGGTGCACACCAAGGCGCTGGTGCGGTCTTTTTAGTCGAGTTCGGAAGTTGGGGTCGATGTCCTGATCGGAGGTGCAAGCTACACAGGTGTGGGAATCGGACAAATAGCTTATATAGGGGAGGTGTATGCTTCGTTGGGTCGACTCCCCGGGTTGAGCGCACCGCGCCAACCTCAAAGACCCTACGGTATGGATGAAGTCGGAAGTTGGGTCCGATGACCGATTCGATATGTAGGCATACTCGCGAGGTCGGAATTTGGGTCCGATGACCTGCCACGTGCAGGAAGGCGAATGTTGGCACTGTGCGTTGCAAGGTGCGCACCAAGGCGCTGGTTCGGTCGTTGGAGGCGAGTTCGGAAGTTGGGGTCGATGTCTTGATCGGAGGTGCAAACTACACAGGTGTGGGAATCGGACAAATAGCTTATATAGGGGAGGTGTATGCTTCGTTGGGTCGACTCCCCGGGTTGAGCGCACCGCGCCAACCTCAAAGACCCTACGGTATGGATGAAGTCGGAAGTTGGGTCCGATGACCGATTCGATATGTAGGCATACTCGCGAGGTCGGAATTTGGGTCCGATGACCTGCCATGTGCAGGAAGGCGAATGTTGGGACTGTGCGTCGCAAGGTGCGCACCAAGGCGCTGGTGCCGTCGTTGCAGTCGAGTTCGGAAGTTGGGGTCGATGTCCTGGTCAGAGGTGCAAACTACACAGGTGTGGGAATCGGACAAATAGCTTATATAGGGGAGGTGTATGCTTCGATGGGTCGACTCCCTGGGTTGAGCGCACCGCGCCAACCTCAAAGACCCTACAGTATGGATGAAGTCGGAAGTTGGGTCCGATGACCGATTCGATACGTAGGCATATTGGCGAGGTCTGAATTTGTGTCCGATGACCTGCCATGCGCAGGAAGGCGGAATTTGGGTCCGATGACCGAGTTGATGGCGTGCCATGCGCAGAAAGGCGGAATTTGGGTCCGATGACCGAGTTGATGTTGATGGCCCGCCATGCACAGGAAGGCGGAATTTGGGTCCGATGACCGATTTGAAGGCGTGCCATACGCAAAAAGGCGGAGTTTGGGTCCGATGACCGAGTTGATATTGATGGCCCGCCATGCGCAGGAAGGCGGAATTTGGGTCCGATGACCTGACATACGCATGGAGTCCGACTCGGGGGCCGATGTTCGATTCGATGACTTGCATTGTGGGTAAAGTCGGAAGTTGTGGTCTTTGACCCGATTCGATGACCAGACTTCGGCTGCTTGAGAATCGGACAAATAACTTATATAGGGGAGGTAGTGTTCTCGAGCATCCTCCCCCCGTGCCCGTTTATGTCGATTGATGCTGGTGCTCGACTGGTTGGAGCGCTCGGATGCAAAAATCTTGCACCAGGATTTATCGATTGTGATGGACACGGCAAGTCTCCTGATTGCTATGCAGGAGCTCATCGTGAATCTCTATGCGGCCTTGGTATGGACTCGACCTGCGGAATGGTTCGGCAATGGTAGTCGCTCCAACACGTCCTTGCAATGGCCACAGAGGTGATTCGACTAGAGCTCCAGTCTAGCTTTTGGGTTGCTTGGCGGACTGGTATAGCCGCGATCGAGTTCCGGCCATGAACGTTTTAGATAGCTCTTGGGCTTTCTGGGACGGAAGTCGGAAGTTTGGGCTGTTGTCCGATTTGATGACCATTCTTCGGATGTGTGAGAATCGGACAAATAACTTATATAGGGGACTGTGTTGTCTCACGCAGCCCCCTCCGTGCCCCTCTATCTCGACCGATGTTGGTGCTTGAAAGGGTTGGGATCGCTCGGATTTATAAACGTGCACCACCATTTGTCGAGTGTGAGGGACGCGGCAGGTCTCCTAAATGCTATGCGGGCGCTCTCTGAGAATCTCTATCCGGCCTCGACACAGACTAGTCTTGCTGAATGGTTTGGCACTGGTAGTCGATCCAACACGTCGTTGTTGTGGCCGCCTAGGCGATTCGATTCGAGCCCCCGTCTAGCTTTTGGGTTGCTTGGCGGATTTTGCCCTATCCGCAAGTGAGCTCGGTCCCTAAACGTTCGAGAAACCCGATTGCTATGCGCCGACTCTCTTTCTTGCGAGCCTCCATCTAGCTTTTGGGTCTCTACGGAACGGAAGTCGGAATCTGGGACCGTTGTTTGATTCGACGAGGCAGACTACGGTTGTGCGAGAATCGGACAAATAACTTATATAGGGGAGGTGTTGACTGGAGCATTCTCCCCCGTGCCCCTCTAACTCGACCAATGCTGGCGCTCGAACGGTGGTAGCGCTCGGATTTTCATTGAGCGCCAGCATTGGTCGATTTAGAGGGGCATGCGAGATTCCCGAATGCTATGCGAGGGCTCTAACGGAAATGTCTATTGGTTTCGGTATGGATGCAATTGCGAGTGGTTCGGCAAAGGTAGTCGTTCCGATGCGTCCATGTCGTGGCCAAATCGATAATTCGATTTGAGCCCTCGTATAGCATTTGGGTCTCTCGATGTGATTCCGCATTCCAGTCCCTTTGGGCACTGCTTGAGCCGCATCCCAGGGGGTTCCCTTCCCAATAATCTGCCTCGCAACCCGATTGCTATGCGGTGAGGCTCCTCGGCCGCCTCGGAACTATCTGTGTATCAGACGCATCGCGGGATAAGGGGTTGGCAACGGTAGTCGCCCCAAGCGCGTCCGATGCTTGGACCATTCCGAGGCGGCCCTGAAGCCTCTTCCGTCTAGCCGTTGGGTCCTTCTCGCCGCATCCCTCGCCTCGCACCCCGATTGCTATGCGGTGAGGCTCCTCGGCCGCCTCGGAACTATCTGTGTATCGGACGCGTCGCGGGATAAGGGGTTGTCACTGGTAGTCGCCCCAAGCGCGTCCGATGCTTGGACCATTCCGAGGCGGCCCTGAAGCCTCTTCCGTCTAGCCGTTGGGTCCTTCTCGCCGCATCCCTCGCCTCGCACCCCGATTGCTATGCGGTGAGGCTCCTCGGCCGCCTCGGAACTATCTGTGTATCGGACGCGTCGCGGGATAAGGGGTTGTCATTGGTAGTCGCCCCAAGCGCGTCCGATGCTTGGACCATTCCGAGGCGGCCCTGAAGCCTCTTCCGTCTAGCCGTTGGGTCCTTCTCGCCGCATCCCTCGCCTCGCACCCCGATTGCTATGCGTTGAGGCTCCTCGGCCGCCTCGGAACTATCTGTGTATCGGACGCGTCGCGGGATAAGGGGTTGTCACTGGTAGTCGCCCCAAGCGCGTCCGATGCTTGGACCATTCCGAGGCGGCCCTGAAGCCTCTTCCGTCTAGCCGTTGGGTCCTTCTCGCCGCATCCCTCGCCTCGCACCCCGATTGCTATGCGGTGAGGCTCCTCGGCCGCCTCGGAACTATCTGTGTATCGGACGCGTCGCGGGATAAGGGGTTGTCACTGGTAGTCGCCCCAAGCGCGTTCGATGCTTGGACCATTCCGAGGCGGCCCTGAAGCCTCTTCCGTCTAGCCGTTGGGTCCTTCTCGCCGCATCCCTCGCCTCGCACCCCGATTGCTATGCGGTGAGGCTCCTCGGCCGCCTTGGAACTATCTGTGTATCGGACGCGTCGCGGGATAAGGGGTTGTCACTGGTAGTCGCCCCAAGCGCGTCCGATGCTTGGACCATTCCGAGGCGGACCCGAAGCCTCTTCCGTCTAGCCGTTGGGTCCTTCTCGCCGCATCCTTCGCCTCGCACCCCGATTGCTATGCGGTGAGGCTCCTCGGCCGCCTCGGAACTATCTGTGTATCGGACGCGTCGCGGGATAAGGGGTTGTCACTGGTAGTCGCCCCAAGCGCGTCCGATGCTTGGACCATTCCGAGGCGGACCCGAAGCCTCTTCCGTCTAGCCGTTGGGTCCTTCTCGCCGCATCCCTCGCCTCGCACCCCGATTGCTATGCGGTGAGGCTCCTCGGCCGCCTTGGAACTATCTGTGTATCGGACGCGTCGCGGGATAAGGGGTTGTCACTGGTAGTCGCCCCAAGCGCGTCCGATGCTTGGACCATTCCGAGGCGGACCCGAAGCCTCTTCCGTCTAGCCGTTGGGTCCTTCTCGCCGCATCCCTCGCCTCGCACCCCGATTGCTATGCGGTGAGGCTCCTCGGCCGCCTTGGAACTATCTGTGTATCGGACGCGTCGCGGGATAAGGGGTTGTCACTGGTAGTCGCCCCAAGCGCGTCCGATGCTTGGACCATTCCGAGGCGGACCCGAAGCCTCTTCCGTCTAGCCGTTGGGTCCTTCTCGCCGCATCCCTCGCCTCGCACCCCGATTGCTATGCGGTGAGGCTCCTCGGCCGCCTTGGAACTATCTGTGTATCGGACGCGTCGCGGGATAAGGGGTTGTCACTGGTAGTCGCCCCAAGCGCGTCCGATGCTTGGACCATTCCGAGGCGGCCCCGAAGCCTCTTCCGTCTAGCCGTTGGGTCCTTCTCGCCGCATCCCTCGCCTCGCACCCCGATTGCTATGCGGTGAGGCTCCTCGGCCGCCTTGGAACTATCTGTGTATCGGACGCGTCGCGGGATAAGGGGTTGTCACTGGTAGTCGCCCCAAGCGCGTCCGATGCTTGGACCATTCCGAGGCGGCCCCGAAGCCTCTTCCGTGTAGCCGTTGGGTCCTTCTCGCCGCATCCCTCGCCTCGCACCCCGATTGCTATGCGGTGAGGCTCCTCGGCCGCCTTGGAACTATCTGTGTATCGGACGCGTCGCGGGATAAGGGGTTGTCACTGGTAGTCGCCCCAAGCGCGTCCGATGCTTGGACCATTCCGAGGCGGACCTGAAGCCTCTTCCCTCTAGCCGTTGGGGCTTTCTCGCCGCATCCCTCGCCTCGCACCCTGATTGCTATGCTGTGAGGCTCCTCGGCCGCCTTGGAACTATCTGTGTATCGGACGCATCGCGGGATAAGGGGTTGGCAGTGGTAGTCGCCCCAAGCGCATCCGATGCTTGGACCATTCCGAGGCGGCCCTGCAGCCTCTTCCGTCTAGCCGTTGGGGCCATCTCGCCGCATCCCCCACCTCGCACCACGATTGCTATGCGGTGAGGCTCCTTGGCCGCCTCGGAACTATCTGTGTATCGGACGCATCGCGGGATAAGGGGTTGTCACTGGTAGTCGCCCCAAGCGCGTCCGATGCTTGGACTATTCCGAGGCGGCCCTGCAGCCTCTTCCGTCTAGCCGTTGGGGCCATCTCGCTGCATCCCCCACCTCCTCGGCCGCCTCGGAACTATCTGTGTATCGGACGCATCGCGGGATAAGGGGTTGGCAGTGGTAGTCGCCCCAAGCGCGTCCGATGCTTGGACTATTCCGAGGCAGCCCTGCAGCCTCTTCCGTCTAGCCTTTGGGGCCATCTCGCCGCATCCCTCGCCTCGCACCCCGATTGCTATGCGGTGAGGCTCCTCGGCCGCCTGGGAACTATCTTCGTATCGGACGCATCGCGGGATAAGGGGTTGTCACTGGTAGTCGCCCCAAGCGCGTCCGATGCTTGGACTATTCCGAGGCGGCCCTGTGGCCTCTTCCGTCTAGCCGTTGGGGCCATCTCGCCGCATCCCCCACCTCGCACCCCGATTGCTATGCGGTGAGGCTCTTCGGCCGCCTTGGAACTATCTTCGTATCGGACGCATCGCGGGATAAGGGGTTGTCACTGGTAGTGGCCCCAAGCGCGTCCGATGCTTGGACTATTCCGAGGCGGCCCTGCAGCCTCTTCCGTCTAGCCGTTGGGGCCATCTCGCCGCATCCCCCACCTCGCACCCCGATTGCTATGCGGTGAGGCTCCTCGGCCGCCTTGGAACTATCTTCGTATCGGACGCATCGCGGGATAAGGGGTTGTCACTGGTAGTCGCCCCAAGCGCGTCCGATGCTTGGACTATTCCGACGCGGCCCTGTGGCCTCTTCCGTCTAGCCGTTGGGGCCATCTCGCCGCATCCCCCACCTCGCACCCCGATTGCTATGCGGTGAGGCTCCTCGGCCGCCTTGGAACCATCTTCGTATCGGACGCATCGCGGGATAGGGGGCTGTCACTGGTAGTCGCCCCAAGCGTGTCCGATGCTTGGACCATTCCTAGGCGGCCCTGAAGCCTCTTCCGTCTAGCCGTTGGGGCCTTCCCGCCCCATCCCTCGCCTCGCACCCCCGATTGCTATGCGGTGAGGCTCCTCGGCCGCCTTGGAACCATCTGTGTATCGGACGCATCGCGGGATAAGGGGTTGGCACTGGCAGTCGCCCCAAGCGCGTCCGATGCTTGGACCATTCCGAGGTGGCCCTGAAGCCTCTTCCGTCTAGCCGTTGGGGCCTTCCCGCCCCATCCCTCGCCTCGCACCCCGATTGATATGCGGTGAGGCTCCTCGGCCGCCTTGGAACTATCTGTGTATCGGACGCATCGCGGGATAAGGGGTTGGCACTGGTAGTCGTCCCAATCGCATCCGATGCTTGGACCATTCCGAGGCGGCCCTGCAGCCTCTTCCGTTTAGCCGTCGGGGCCTTCCCGCCGCATCCCTCGCCTCGCATCCCGATTCCTATGCGGTGAGTCTTCTCGGCCGCCGCGGAACTATACCTGTTATTGCTACTGCATCCTTCGGCTGGTAACCTCCTCTGCCGCCTTGGAACGTTCTCTTTGTCGGACGCGTCGCGGGATAAGGGGTTGGCACTGGTAGTCGCCCCAAGCGCGCCCGATGCATAGACCGCTCCGAGTCGACCTTGCTTTCAGCCTCTCACATGCATAGACCTCTCTGAGTCGACCCTGCAGCCTCTCACGTTTAGCCTTTGGAATCTCGCCTCACAACATGATTGCTATCCTTGATGCATCCCTTGCCTCGAGCCCTGATTGCTTTCTTGGCTGCATCCCTCCTCTCCTCACAGCCCGGTTGTCATCACTGCTTCATCCGTCGCTTCATGCATTCTGGCTGCTGGGCCCTTCCCACCGCACACCTCGATTGCTATCTCTTCTGCATCACACACCCCGATTGCTATCTCTGCTACATCCCTCGGCTCTCACTTCTGCATCCTTCGCCTCACACCTCGATTGCTATCAATGCTGCATCCGTAACCTCACACCCCGATTGCTATGCGGGGAGGCTCCTTGGCCGCCTTGGAAATTTCTGTGTGTCGGACGCACCGCGGGATAAGGGGTTGGCACTGGTAGTCGCCCCAAGTGCGCCCGATTCTTAGACCGCTTCGAGGTGACCTCGTAGCCTCTTTCGTCCAGGCTTCCTGCCTTCAACGCCCTTTTTACACCTCGATTGCTATGCGCGGGCTCGTTGGCGTCTATCACCTCTCTGCGAAGAGTGGCACGATGATTGTTGGGGTAAATCGTAGCAGTCCGATCTCTGGCCTTGGGCCATTGTGAGGGCTGATCGATTTCCTGTGCGCATCTCGTGTTCGCCCAGTAACAGACTCGACGACTTGTAATCGGTCTTGTTCCCGATTGTTCCTGGAGGTAGTCTTCGGAACTCTTGGATTTGACCTGTCACTCGAACTGTCCTCTTCCGAGGATGCTTGTGTGTGTGTGCTTGTGCCATTTCCTTGGCGGTATTAACGAGATATTAAAGAGCGGAGTGAGCGCCTCGCCCAGCTATGTTTGGGGCTCTCACTCCCTTACCCGGTGTGCGACCGCTTTGCACGTAGGTTGCGGAGCATCGCGACTCTTTCGATGTTTGGCGGTTGTCTTCCGGTGATGCGTTGGTCCCGAAGTGCACGTTACTAGCATTTCTGCCATTGTTCTCGATCTTTGGCACGTTCCTTCGTTGCAATTGGATATATATCTCCGTTTATACGCGCAGGCTTCTCCCGCCTATTCAGCGCTGTCCCACTCTCAGCACTCTCGTGGTCTCCTTGGCTTCTCTCTCCCGTGAGCGAGCTCTCTTCTCGAGTCTTTTCCATGTCCCATGGAGGTTGCCTTGCGAAATTCGGGCACACAAACGTGACCGGATAAGAGCGGAATTGCCTATGAGGAGAAGCTCACCTTAGGGAGCAGCAATGCCGAGTGTTTCGACAGAGGGTAGAGGGGGCGTTGTTTGGGCGGTTGCACAAAAGAGTGCTACGTTTGCACTGAAGGTTGCTTCTTCGTCTCCGACGAACTCTTCGAGGCAAAAAAGCTTGTTTACGGGGTCGAGGTGGGACTGTTCGTGCGAGTTGCGCCACCAAAAGTGCGTAGGGGGCATATACCTGGGAAATGGATGTCTCTGAGTGGCCTTACTCGGTCGCGTGCACGGTGCATTCTCTAACGGCAGGACTGTCGCGAGCATGTGCGGTTCGGATGTTTTCGGGTAAAGGGTTCCGTACGGGATGTTCTTCCCAGGCTCCTGTGAACCGAGACTCTGCATCGTCATGCTCCGGCTCCCGTGGGTGCTTCATGCCTCGTCGAGCTGTTTGTCGTGGACGATTAAGGCCGAGGCCTTCCTTCGAGAGGGGAATTGTTCAGGCTGGTCGAGGCGGGATTGTTCGTGCGGGGTGCACCACCAAAAGTGCGTAGGGGGCATATGCCTGGGAAATGGATGTCTCTGAGTGGCCTTACTCGGTCGCGTGCACGGTGCACAGTCTCACGGCATGACTGTCGCGAGCATCGACGGT
>NW_026728929.1:402500-425000 GCF_030272615.1 Cryptomeria japonica
CAGGGTGGGCACCTTGGTGCGCACACCTTGGCTGGGCTGCGCACCAGGGCGGGCTCAAGATGGCACCAGCATTCCCTTTTTCTCACTATCTTTCAAAATGGAAATTTTAAAATCTCGTTTTTTTTTTGCCTTTTATGGAAATTAGTGAAGGCATCGCATCAAAGGTGCGCACCTCGCTGCCCACCTTGGTGTGCTCCGAGGTGCCCACCACGGTGCGCAACGCCGGTGCGAACCCGGGAGCGCCCCGATGTGTGCTCCAAGGTGCGGCGTGCACGAAGTCGGACCCCGGTTTGCCCCGGGTGCGCACCTCGCGTGCACCTTGGTGCGCACACCTTGGCTGGGTTGCGCGGCCTGGTGGGCACCATGGTGCGCACCAAGGAGCGCTCCGAAGTGTGCTCCAAGGTGCGGCGTGCACGAAGTCGGAGCCCGGTTTGCCCCGGGTACGCACCTCGCGTGCACCTTCGCCGGGGTGGGCACCTCGGCTGGGTTGCGCGCCCTGGTGCGCACCAAGGAGCGCTCCGAAGTGTGCTCCAAGGTGCGGCGTGCACGAAGTCGGAGCCCGGTTTGCCCCGGGTGCGCACCTCGCGTGCACCTTCGGCGGGGTTGCGCGCCCTGGTGGGCACCATGGTGCGCACCAAGGAGCGCTCCGAAGTGTGCTCCAAGGTGCGGCGTGCACGAAGTCGGAGCCCGGTTTGCCCCGGGTGCGCACCTCGCGTGCACCTTCGGCGGGGTTGCGCGCCCTGGTGGGCACCATGGTGCGCACCAAGGAGCGCTCCGAAGTGTGCTCCAAGGTGCGGCGTGCACGAAGTCGGAGCCCGGTTTGCCCCGGGTGCGCACCTCGCGTGCACCTTCGCCGCGGTGGGCACCATGGCGTGCACGAAGTCGGAGCCCGGTTTGCCCCGGGTGCGCACCTCGCGTGCACCTTCGCCGGGGTGGGCACCTCGGCTGGGTTGCGCGCCCTGGTGCGCACCAAGGAGCGCTCCGAAGTGTGCTCCAAGGTGCGGCGTGCACGAAGTCGGAGCCCGGTTTGCCCCGGGTGCGCACCTCGCGTGCACCTTCGCCAGGGTGGGCACCTCGGTGCGCACACCTTCTCAATGTTTTCTTGCCTTTTCTGGAAATTGGTGAAGGCAGCGCATCAAAGGTGCGCACCTCGGTGTGCTCCGAGGTGCGAACCCGAGAGCGCTCCGAGGTGCCCACGAAGTCGAAAGTCGGGTTAATTGCATTGTTTTCCCCGGGTGCGCTCCGAGGTGCGCAACATCGGCGCGCACCAAGGAGGGCTCCGAAGTGTGCTCCAAGGTGCGCACGATGGCGTGCACCTCTGGTGCGCACGATTCGGAGCTCGGTTTGACCGGGGTGCGCACACCTTGGCTGGGTTGCGCACCTTTTGTGCGCTCCAAGGTGCGCACGAAGTCGGAGCTCGGTTTGCCCCGGGTGCGCACCTTCGCCAGGGTGCGCACCTTGATGCGCACGCCTTGGCTGGGCTGCGCACCTTGGTGGGCGCCATGGTGCGCACCTTTCGTGCGCTCCAAGGTGCGCACGAAGTCGGAGCTCGGTTTGCCCCGGGTGCGCACCTTGGTGGGCGCCATGGTGCACTCCGAGGTGCCCAAGATTGGTGCGCACCAAGGAGCGCTCCGAAGTGCGCTCCAAGGTGCGCGCGAAGTCGAAAGTTGGGTTAATTGTCCGGTTTGCCTCGGGTGCGCACCTTGCGTGCACCTTCGCCAGGGTGGGCGCCTTGGTGCGCACACCTTGGCTGGGCTGCGCACACCTTGGCACCCGCGTTTCCTTCATTTTAAATTTTTTTTTTTTACAATCTCTCAAGTGGGAAATTCTATAATCTCAACTTTTTTTGCCTTTTCAGGAAACTTTTGAATGGAGCGCATCATTGGTGCGCTCCGAAGTGTGCTCCAAAGCTCTCTCCAGCTGCGTGCACCTGCCCCGGCCGCGCACCCGGCCCCGCCCAGCTTCGCTCACCTGTCCCGGGCGTCTGGTGCGGAACCTTAGAGTAAGAAACATCACCGTGCACCTTGGCCAACGTGCGCGACTCGACCGAGCGCGCACTGGCCGAGGTGCACACCGATTTCACCTGGGTGCGCGCGCAGCACCTCGGGCGCACCGGGGTGCGCGCACAACGCCCGGGTTGCACCGTGGCCTGTGTGCTCGGGGCGCCTCGGGTGCGCGCTCGGTGTCGCCCCCCGCGCGCGCGGTAGTGCGGGCAGCGCACCCCGGCCCGGCCCGGCCCCGACGAGAACGCAAACGGGCAAAAGGTTTATTCAAATAGCATTGCGATGCCCGGCGAAAAACTAAAAAAGGGTGCAACACCGGGACTTCCCGGGAGGTCACCCATCCCAGTACTACTCCGGCCCAAGCGCGCTTAACTGCGGAGTTCTGATGGGATCCGGTGCACTAACGCTGGTATGATCGCACCCGTTATGAGCTTGTCGCAGTGTGTACTTAGCAAACCGCGACCCACGTGCGAATCCACCCCGGCCACCCACCCCCGTCGAGGTGCACACCCTCCCTCGCGAAGTGCGCCCCGTTCGCCAAGTGTGAGCCCTGCCCGGGTGCGCGCACCTTGCTAGGGCGTCGGGTGTGCACCCGGCCCGGCCTACGTGCGTGCACCTGTAGGGGGCGTCGTGTGCGTGCAGTGTCCCGTCTGCAACGCGGTGCCCACACACCACCTCGGGCGCAACGACCTGCGCTCACATGTGGGCCGAGTGCACCTTGGTGCATGTTCGGGGCGCCTCGGGTGCACGCTCGATCTTGCCCCGGTGCACCAAGGCGCTCGGTTTGCCCCGGGTGCGCACTTGGTGCAAGGTGGGCACCCAAAATAGGGATCAAGCACCAAAACACAAGTTTCGGGATGCAAAATGGGACCCAAGGACCACAAATGCGTTCCAAGACCCATGATGGGTCCACGAGAACAAAAATGTGTTCCGAGACTTAATAAACAAATATTGGGTTTTAGGAGAAGAAACATGCTCTGATGCCCAAAACGAGAATCGACCCCGAAAAGGCCACAGGCCAAAAGTGGGATGCGAGACAAAAAAAAATGGGACCCGAGGACCAAAATTGGGTTCCCAGGTCGAAGACAGGGCAACCGGACAAGAAACGACCTCTAAGGCTCGAAATGAGTCCCGACGACTAAAACTTGACAAGAAGCACCCATCAGGCACCCAACTCGACACCCATGGGATGCCGACCCACCCGGGCTTCCACCTAGCACACCTTGGCACCCACCCACCCTCGCACCCAACCTCGCACCCAACTTAGCACCTTTGAACCCACATTGGCACTCACCCTGACCCTGGCACCTTGGAACCCACATTGGCACTCACCTTGACCCTGGCACCCACCTTTGCACTCACCTTGGGACCCACCCTGGCTCCCACCTCGGCACCCACCCAGACACCCACCTTGGTTCCTTGGCACCCACCTTGGATCCTTGGCACCCACCCCGACACCCACCTTGGCACGCAACTTGGCTACTTGCCACCCACCTTGGCTCCTTGACGCCCACCCCGACAACCACCCCGTGACCTACCCTGGCTAGGGTTGGTGCACACCCACCCTGGTGCCCACCTTGGCACCCACCCTATGACCCACCTTGGCACGCACCTTAGTACCCACCCCGTTACCCACCCTAGGACCCACCCCGTGACCCACCTTGGCCAGGGTGGGTGCCTTGGTGCGCACAACTTGCCTGGGCTGCACACCAGGGCGGGCTCAAGATGGCACCCGCGTTCCGTTTTTTTCACTATCTTTCAAAACGGAAATTTTAAAATCTCATTTTTTTCTTTTTTTTGCCTTTTCTGGAAATTAGTGAAGGCAGCGCATCAAAGGTGCGCAATGCTGGTGCGAACCCGGGAGCGCTCCGATGTGTGCTCCAAGGTGCGGCGTGCACGAAGTCCGAGCCCGGTTTGCCCCGGGTGCGCACCTCGCGTGCACCTTCGCCGGGGTGAGCACCTTGGCTGGGTTGCGCGCCCTGGTGCGTACCAAGGAGCGCTCTGAAGTGTGCTCCAAGGTGCGGCGTGCACGAAGTCGGAGCCCGGTTTGCCCCGGGTGTGCACCTCGAGTGCGCACCTCGCGTGCACCTTCGCTGCGGTGGGCACCTTGGCTGGGTTGCGCGCCTTGGTGGGCACCATGCAGTGCACGAAGTCGGAGCCCGGTTTGCCCCGGGCGCGCACCTCCGCCAGGGTGGGCACCTTGGTGCGCACAACTTGCCTGGGCTGCGCATCAGGAAGGGCTCAAGATGGCACCCGCGTTCCGTTTTTTTCACTATCTTTCAGAACGGAAATTTTAAAATATCGTTTTTTTTTGCCTTTTCTGGAAATTAGTGAAGGCAGCGCATCAAAGGTGCGCAACGCTGGTGCGAACCTGGGAGCGCTCCGATGTGTGCTCCAAGGTGCGGCGTGCACGAAGTCGGAGCCCGGTTTGCCTCGGGTGCGCCCTGGTGGGCACCATGGTGCGCACCAAGGAGCGCTCCGAAGTGTGCTCCAAGGTGCGGCCTGCACGAAGTCGGAGCCCGGTTTGCCCCGGGTGTGCACCTCGGGTGGGCACCTTGGTGCGCATGCCTTGCCTGGGCTGCGCACCAGGGCGGGCTCAAGATGGCACCCGCGTTCCTTTTTTTTCACTATCTTTCAAAACGGAAATTTTAAAATCTCATTTTTTTTTGCCTTTTTCTGGAAATTAGTGAAGGCAGCGCATCAAAGGTGCGCACCTCGCTGCCCACCACGGTGCGCAACGCCGGTGGGCACCCGGGAGTGCTTCGAAGTGTGCTCCAAGGTGCTGCGTGCACGTTGTCGGAGCCCGGTTTGCCCCGGGTGCGCACCTCGCGTGCACCTTCGTCGGGGTGGGCACCTTGGCTTGGTTTGCCCCGGCTGCGCTCCGAAGCGGGGTTATTGGAGCGCCGCCTCTTTTTTTGTCGGAGCGTTTGGTGGGGTTTCTCGCATTGGCTCTTCCGAGGCCCGGTTGCCACCCTGGCGCGCACGAAGTCGGAAGTAGGGTTAATTGCCCGGGTGCGCACCTTTGCCAGGGTGGCACCTTACCTGGGCTGCGCACCAGGGCGGGCTCAAGATGGCACGCGCGTTCCGTTTTTTTCACTATCTTTCAAAACGGAAATTTTAAAATCTCCTTTTTTTTTTGCCTTTTCTGGAAATTAGTGAAGGCAGCGCATCAAAGGTGCGCACCTCGCTGCCCACCTTGGTGTGCTCTGAGGTGCGCACCCGGGAGCGCTACGAAGTGTGCTCCAAGGTGCGGCGTGCACGTTGTCGGAGCCCGGTTTGCCCCGGGTGCGCACCTCGCCTGCACCTTGGCCGGGGTGGGCACCTTGGCTGGGTTTGCCCAGGGTGCGCTCCGAAGCGGGGTTACTGGAGCGCCCCCTCTTTTTTTGTCAGAGAGTTTGGTGGGGTTTCTCGCATTGGCTCTTCCCAGGCCCGGTTGTTGGGTGCGCTCCCACCCTGGCGCGCGCGAAGTTGGAAGTTGGGTTAATTGCCCGGGCGCGCACCTTCGCCAGGGTGGGCACCTTGGTGCGCAAACCTTGGCTGGGCTGCGCACCAGGGCGGGCTCAAGATGGCACCAGCATTCCCTTTTTCTCACTATCTTTCAAAACGGAAATTTTAAAATCTCGTTTTTTTTTTGCCTTTTATGGAAATTAGTGAAGGCATCGCATCAAAGGTGCGCACCTCGCTGCCCACCTTGGTGTGCTCCGAGGTGCCCACCACGGTGCGCAACGCCGGTGCGAACCCGGGAGCGCCCCGATGTGTGCTCCAAGGTGCGGCGTGCACGAAGTCGGACCCCGGTTTGCCCCGGGTGCGCACCTCGCGTGCACCTTGGTGCGCACACCTTGGCTGGGTTGCGCGGCCTGGTGGGCACCATGGTGCGCACCAAGGAGCGCTCCGAAGTGTGCTCCAAGGTGCGGCGTGCACGAAGTCGGAGCCCGGTTTGCCCCGGGTGCGCACCTTCGCCGCGGTGGGCACCATGGCGTGCACGAAGTCGGAGCCCGGTTTGCCCCGGGTGCGCACCTCGCGTGCACCTTCGCCGGGGTGGGCACCTCGGCTGGGTTGCGCGCCCTGGTGCGCACCAAGGAGCGCTCTGAAGTGTGCTCCAAGGTGCGACGTGCACGAAGTCGGAGCCCGGTTTGCCCCGGGTGTGCACCTCGGGTGCGCACCTCGCGTGCACCTTCGCTGCGGTGGGCACCTTGGCTGGGTTGCGCGCCTTGGTGGGCACCATGCAGTGCACGAAGTCGGAGCCCGGATTGCCCTGGGCGCGCACCTCCGCCAGGGTGGGCACCTTGGTGCGCACAACTTGCCTGGGCTGCGCACCAGGAAGGGCTCAAGATGGCACCCGCGTTCCGTTTTTTTCACTATCTTTCAGAACGGAAATTTTAAAATCTCGTTTTTTTTTGCCTTTTCTGGAAATTAGTGAAGGCAGCGCATCAAAGGTGCGCAACGCTGGTGCGAACCTGGGAGCGCTCCGATGTGTGCTCCAAGGTGCGGCGTGCACGAAGTCGGACCCCGGTTTGCCCCGGGTGCGCACCTCGCGTGCACCTTGGTGCGCACACCTTGGCTGGGTTGCGCGCCCTGGTGGGCACCATGGTGCGCACCAAGGAGCGCTCCGAAGTGTGCTCCAAGGTGCGGCGTGCACGAAGTCGGAGCCCGGTTTGCCCCGGGTGCGCACCTCGCGTGCACCTTCGCCGCGGTGGGCACCATGGCGTGCACGAAGTCGGAGCCCGGTTTGCCCCGGGTGCGCACCTCGCGTGCACCTTTGCCGGGGTGGGCACCTTGGTGTGCAGACCTTGGCTGGGTTGCGCGCCCTGGTGGGCACCATGGTGCGCACCAAGGAGCGCTCCGAAGTGTGCTCCAAGGTGCGGCCTGCACGAAGTCGGAGCCCGGTTTGCCCCGGGTGTGCACCTCGGGTGGGCACCTTGGTGCGCATGCCTTGCCTGGGCTGCGCACCAGGGCGGGCTCAAGATGGCACCCGCGTTCCTTTTTTTTCACTATCTTTCAAAACGGAAATTTTAAAATCTCATTTTTTTTTGCCTTTTTCTGGAAATTAGTGAAGGCAGCGCATCAAAGGTGCGCACCTCGCTGCCCACCACGGTGCGCAACGCCGGTGGGCACCCGGGAGTGCTTCGAAGTGTGCTCCAAGGTGCTGCGTGCACGTTGTCGGAGCCCGGTTTGCCCCGGGTGCGCACCTCGCGTGCACCTTCGTCGGGGTGGGCACCTTGGCTGGGTTTGCCCCGGCTGCGCTCCGAAGCGGGGTTATTGGAGCGCCGCCTCTTTTTTTGTCGGAGCGTTTGGTGGGGTTTCTCGCATTGGCTCTTCCGAGGCCCGGTTGCCACCCTGGCGCGCACGAAGTCGGAAGTAGGGTTAATTGCCCGGGTGCGCACCTTTGCCAGGGTGGGCACCTTACCTGGGCTGCGCACCAGGGCGGGCTCAAGATGGCACGCGCGTTCCGTTTTTTTCACTATCTTTCAAAACGGAAATTTTAAAATCTCCTTTTTTTTTTGCCTTTTCTGGAAATTAGTGAAGGCAGCGCATCAAAGGTGCGCACCTCGCTGCCCACCTTGGTGTGCTCTGAGGTGCGCACCCGGGAGCGCTACGAAGTGTGCTCCAAGGTGCGGCGTGCACGTTGTCGGAGCCCGGTTTGCCCCGGGTGCGCACCTCGCCTGCACCTTGGCCGGGGTGGGCACCTTGGCTGGGTTTGCCCAGGGTGCGCTCCGAAGCGGGGTTACTGGAGCGCCCCCTCTTTTTTTGTCAGAGCGTTTGGTGGGGTTTCTCGCATTGGCTCTTCCCAGGCCCGGTTGTTGGGTGCGCTCCCACCCTGGCGTGCGCGAAGTTGGAAGTTGGATTAATTGCCCGGGCGCGCACCTTCGCCAGGGTGGGCACCTTGGTGCGCACACCTTGGCTGGGCTGCGCACCAGGGCGGGCTCAAGATGGCACCAGCATTCCCTTTTTCTCACTATCTTTCAAAACGGAAATTTTAAAATCTCGTTTTTTTTTTGCCTTTTATGGAAATTAGTGAAGGCATCGCATCAAAGGTGCGCACCTCGCTGCCCACCTTGGTGTGCTCCGAGGTGCCCACCACGGTGCGCAACGCCGGTGCGAACCCGGGAGCGCCCCGATGTGTGCTCCAAGGTGCGGCGTGCACGAAGTCGGACCCCGGTTTGCCCCGGGTGCGCACCTCGCGTGCACCTTGGTGCGCACACCTTGGCTGGGTTGCGCGGCCTGGTGGGCACCATGGTGCGCACCAAGGAGCGCTCCGAAGTGTGCTCCAAGGTGCGGCGTGCACGAAGTCGGAGCCCGGTTTGCCCCGGGTACGCACCTCGCGTGCACCTTCGCCGGGGTGGGCACCTCGGCTGGGTTGCGCGCCCTGGTGCGCACCAAGGAGCGCTCCGAAGTGTGCTCCAAGGTGCGGCGTGCACGAAGTCGGAGCCCGGTTTGCCCCGGGTGCGCACCTTCGCCGCGGTGCGCACCATGGCGTGCACGAAGTCGGAGCCCGGTTTGCCCCGGGTGCGCACCTCGCGTGCACCTTCGGCGGGGTTGCGCGCCCTGGTGGGCACCATGGTGCGCACCAAGGAGCGCTCCGAAGTGTGCTCCAAGGTGCGGCGTGCACGAAGTCGGAGCCCGGTTTGCCCCGGGTGCGCACCTCGCGTGCACCTTCGGCGGGGTTGCGCGCCCTGGTGGGCACCATGGTGCGCACCAAGGAGCGCTCCGAAGTGTGCTCCAAGGTGCGGCGTGCACGAAGTCGGAGCCCGGTTTGCCCCGGGTGCGCACCTCGCGTGCACCTTCGCCGCGGTGGGCACCATGGCGTGCACGAAGTCGGAGCCCGGTTTGCCCCGGGTGCGCACCTCGCGTGCACCTTCGCCGGGGTGGGCACCTCGGCTGGGTTGCGCGCCCTGGTGCGCACCAAGGAGCGCTCCGAAGTGTGCTCCAAGGTGCGGCGTGCACGAAGTCGGAGCCCGGTTTGCCCCGGGTGCGCACCTCGCGTGCACCTTCGCCAGGGTGGGCACCTCGGTGCGCACACCTTCTCAATGTTTTCTTGCCTTTTCTGGAAATTGGTGAAGGCAGCGCATCAAAGGTGCGCACCTCGGTGTGCTCCGAGGTGCGAACCCGAGAGCGCTCCGAGGTGCCCACGAAGTCGAAAGTCGGGTTAATTGCATTGTTTTCCCCGGGTGCGCTCCGAGGTGCGCAACATCGGCGCGCACCAAGGAGGGCTCCGAAGTGTGCTCCAAGGTGCGCACGATGGCGTGCACCTCTGGTGCGCACGATTCGGAGCTCGGTTTGACCGGGGTGCGCACACCTTGGCTGGGTTGCGCACCTTTTGTGCGCTCCAAGGTGCGCACGAAGTCGGAGCTCGGTTTGCCCCGGGTGCGCACCTTCGCCAGGGTGCGCACCTTGATGCGCACGCCTTGGCTGGGCTGCGCACCTTGGTGGGCGCCATGGTGCGCACCTTTCGTGCGCTCCAAGGTGCGCACGAAGTCGGAGCTCGGTTTGCCCCGGGTGCGCACCTTGGTGGGCGCCATGGTGCACTCCGAGGTGCCCAAGATTGGTGCGCACCAAGGAGCGCTCCGAAGTGCGCTCCAAGGTGCGCGCGAAGTCGAAAGTTGGGTTAATTGTCCGGTTTGCCTCGGGTGCGCACCTTGCGTGCACCTTCGCCAGGGTGGGCGCCTTGGTGCGCACACCTTGGCTGGGCTGCGCACACCTTGGCACCCGCGTTTCCTTCATTTTAAATTTTTTTTTTTTACAATCTCTCAAGTGGGAAATTCTATAATCTCAACTTTTTTTGCCTTTTCAGGAAACTTTTGAATGGAGCGCATCATTGGTGCGCTCCGAAGTGTGCTCCAAAGCTCTCTCCAGCTGCGTGCACCTGCCCCGGCCGCGCACCCGGCCCCGCCCAGCTTCGCTCACCTGTCCCGGGCGTCTGGTGCGGAACCTTAGAGTAAGAAACATCACCGTGCACCTTGGCCAACGTGCGCGACTCGACCGAGCGCGCACTGGCCGAGGTGCACACCGATTTCACCTGGGTGCGCGCGCAGCACCTCGGGCGCACCGGGGTGCGCGCACAACGCCCGGGTTGCACCGTGGCCTGTGTGCTCGGGGTGCCTCGGGTGCGCGCTCGGTGTCGCCCCCGCGCGCGCGGTAGTGCGGGCAGCGCACCCCGGCCCGGCCCGGCCCCGACGAGAACGCAAACGGGCAAAAGGTTTATTCAAATAGCATTGCGACGCCCGGCGAAAAACTAAAAAAGGGTGCAACACCGGGACTTCCCGGGAGGTCACCCATCCCAGTACTACTCCGGCCCAAGCGCGCTTAACTGCGGAGTTCTGATGGGATCCGGTGCACTAATGCTGGTATGATCGCACCCGTTATGAGCTTGTCGCAGTGTGTACTTAGCAAACCGCGACCCACGTGCGAATCCACCCCGGCCACCCACCCCCGTCGAGGTGCACACCCTCCCTCGCGAAGTGCGCCCCGTTCGCCAAGTGTGAGCCCTGCCCGGGTGCGCGCACCTTGCTAGGGCGTCGGGTGTGCACCCGGCCCGGCCTACGTGCGTGCACCTGGAGGGGGCGTCGTGTGCGTGCAGTGTCCCGTCTGCAACGCGGTGCCCACACACCACCTCGGGCGCAACGACCTGCGCTCACATGTGGGCCGAGTGCACCTTGGTGCATGTTCGGGGCGCCTCGGGTGCACGCTCGATCTTGCCCCGGTGCACCAAGGCGCTCGGTTTGCCCCGGGTGCGCACTTGGTGCAAGGTGGGCACCCAAAATAGGGATCAAGCACCAAAACACAAGTTTCGGGATGCAAAATGGGACCCAAGGACCACAAATGCGTTCCAAGACCCATGATGGGTCCACGAGAACAAAAATGTGTTCCGAGACTTAATAAACAAATATTGGGTTTTAGGAGAAGAAACATGCTCTGATGCCCAAAACGAGAATCGACCCCGAAAAGGCCACAGGCCAAAAGTGGGATGCGAGACAAAAAAAAATGGGACCCGAGGACCAAAATTGGGTTCCCAGGTCGAAGACAGGGCAACCGGACAAGAAACGACCTCTAAGGCTCGAAATGAGTCCCGACGACTAAAACTTGACAAGAAGCACCCATCAGGCACCCAACTCGACACCCATGGGATGCCGACCCACCCGGGCTTCCACCTAGCACACCTTGGCACCCACCCACCCTCGCACCCAACCTCGCACCCAACTTAGCACCTTTGAACCCACATTGGCACTCACCCTGACCCTGGCACCTTGGAACCCACATTGGCACTCACCTTGACCCTGGCACCCACCTTTGCACTCACCTTGGGACCCACCCTGGCTCCCACCTCGGCACCCACCCAGACACCCACCTTGGTTCCTTGGCACCCACCTTGGATCCTTGGCACCCACCCCGACACCCACCTTGGCACGCAACTTGGCTACTTGCCACCCACCTTGGCTCCTTGACGCCCACCCCGACAACCACCCCGTGACCTACCCTGGCTAGGGTTGGTGCACACCCACCCTGGTGCCCACCTTGGCACCCACCCTATGACCCACCTTGGCACGCACCTTAGTACCCACCCCGTTACCCACCCTAGGACCCACCCCGTGACCCACCTTGGCCAGGGTGGGTGCACCCACCCTGGTGCCCACCTTGGCACCCACCCATCCTAGCACCCAGCCTGTGACCGGGCTTGGAACCCAACCTTGCACCCGCACCCGTCTTGGCCAGTGTGGGTGCGCACCCATCCTGGCACCCACGTTGTGACACACCCTTTAACCCACGCACCCTAGCACCCACGTTGGCACCCACCTTGGAACCCAACCTAGCAACTTGGCACCCACCCCGTGACCCACCTTGGCATCCACCATAGCAGTCGCCGACTTGGCACCCACCTCGGCACCCACCTTGACACTTGTGGACCCACCTTGCCACTCACCCTAGCATCGACCCATCCTAGCACCCACCCTGGCACCTTTGCACCCTAGCACTCACCCATCCTAGCACCTAACCTGTGACCCACCTTGACACTCACCCTCGCACCCACCTTGGAACCCAACCTAGCACCCACCCACCCTGACACCAACCCTAGCACCTACCCACCCTTGCACCCACCCTGTGACCCATCTTGGCACCCACCCATCCTACCACTCAACCTATCACCCACCTTCTCACCCACCTTGGCATCCACCTTAGCACCCACCCACACTGGCACCTTGGCACCCACCTCGGGCAAGGTGGGTGCACACCCACCCTGGCACCCAATTTAGAACCCACCGAGCATGTTACCCACCTTGGCACCCACATTGCAGCCCACCCTAGTACCCACCCTATGACCCACATTGGCATCCACACCCTAGCACCCAGGCACCTCGACACCCGCCTTGACACCCACCCTAGCACTGAACCTGTGACCCACCTTGGAACTCACCCTAGAACCCACCCACCCTGTGAACCACCTTGGCATCCACCTTAGCACCCACCCACCTTGGCACCCACTCTAGCACTCACCCATCCTAACACCCAACTTGTTACCCACCTTGGCACCCGCCCTCGCGTCCACCTTGAAACCCACCCTAGCACCCACCCACGCAGGAGCCCACCTTGGCACCCAACCTAACACCCACGCATCCTGGCACCCAACTTGTGACCCACCTTGGAACCCACCCTAGTACCCACCTTTGAACCCACTATATCACCAACCCACCTTGGCACCCACCCTATGACCCTCTTTGGAATCCACCCTAGCACGCACCCACCCTGGCACCCACCATGGAGCGCACCCTAGCACCCACCCACCTCGGCACGCACCTCAACACCCACCTTGGTGTGCGCACTGCGCCAACCTCTCAAAGACCCTATGTGGTGCGCTCCAAAGTGTACACCTTTGGTGCGCTCCAAGGTGCGCACCTTTGGTGCACACCGAGGTGCACACCAAAGTGTGCACCGAGGTGAGCACCAAAGTGCACTCCAGGGTGCACACCAAGGCGTGCACCTTTGGTGCGGTCAATGCAAACGAATTCGGAAGTTGGGGTCGATGTCCTAATCGCTGCTGCAGACTACACGTATGAGAATCGGACAAATAGCTTTATATAGGGGAGGTGTTGCGTTTGATGGGTCGACTCCCCTGGTTGTGTGCACTGCACCAACTTCAAAGACCCTGTCTTGTTTAAGAAGTCAAAAGTTGGGGTGGATGTCCTAATCATTGCTGCAGTCTACGCATGTATGAGAATCAGACAAATAGCTTATATAGGGGAGGTGTTGCATTCGGTGGGTTGACTCCCCTGGTTGTGCGCACTGCGCCAACCTCAAAGACCCCGCATAGCAGAAGAAGTCGGAAGTCGGATTTTGGTGAGCACCAAGGCGTGCACCTTTGGTGCGGTCAACGCAGACGAATTCAGAAGTTGGGGTGGATGTCCTAATCGTTGTTGCAGGCTACACATGTATGAGAATCAGACAAATAGCTTATATAGGGGAGGTGTTGGGTTTGATGGGTCAACTCCCTTGGTTGTGCGCATTACGCCAACCTCAAAGACCTTGTTTTCGTTAAGAAGTCAAAAGTTGGGGTCAATGTCCTAATGGCTCCTGCAGGCTACACATGTATGAGAATCGGACAAATAGCTTATATAGGGGAGGTGTTGGGTTTGATGGGTCGACTCCCCTGGTTGTGCGCATTACGTCAACCTCAAAGACCTTGTTTTCGTTAAGAAGTCAAAAGTTGGGGTCGATGTCCTAATTGCTCCTGTAGACTACACATGTATGAGAATCAGACAAATAGCTTATATAGGGGAGGTGTTGGGTTTGATGGGTTGACTCCCCTAGTTGTTCGCATTACACCAACCTCAAAGACCTTGTTTTCGTTTAGAAGCCGAAAGTTGGGGTCGATGTCCTAATTGCTCCTGCAGGCTACGCATGTATGAGAATCAGACAAATAGCTTATATAGGGGAGGTGTTGGGTTTGATGGGTCGACTCCCCTGGTTGTGCGCATTGCGCCAACCTCAAAGACCCTGCATTGCGGATGAAGTCGAAAGTCAGAGTTTGGTGTGCTACAAGGTGTGGTCGAAGGTGCTCACCTAGGTGTGCACCTTTGGAGCACAGGAAAAGTGCCCTCCAAAAGTGCGCACCTTTGGAGTGCACAAAAGTGCCCTCCAAAAGTGCGCACCTTTGGAGCGCAGAAAAGTGCCCTCCAAAAAGTGCCCTCCAAAAGTGCGCACCTTTGGAGCGCAGAAAAGTGCCCTCCAAAAAGTGCCCTCCAAAAGTGCGCACCTTTGGAGCGCAGAAAAGTGCCCTCCAAAAAGTGCCCTCCAAAAGTGCGCACCTTTGGAGCGCAGAAAAGTGCCCTCCAAAAAGTGCCCTCCAAAAGTGCGCACCTTTGGAGCGCAGAAAAGTGCCCTCCAAAAAGTGCCCTCCAAAAGTGCGCACCTTTGGAGCGCAGAAAAGTGCCCTCCAAAAAGTGCCCTCCAAAAGTGCGCACCTTTGGAGCGCAGAAAAGTGCCCTCCAAAAAGTGCCCTCCAAAAGTGCGCACCTTTGGAGCGCAGAAAAGTGCCCTCCAAAAAGTGCCCTCCAAAAGTGCGCACCTTTGGAGCGCAGAAAAGTGCCCTCCAAAAAGTGCCCTCCAAAAGTGCGCACCTTTGGAGCGCAGAAAAGTGCCCTCCAAAAAGTGCCCTCCAAAAGTGCGCACCTTTGGAGCGCAGAAAAGTGCCCTCCAAAAGTGCGCACTTTTGGTGCGCACCAAGGCGCTGGTTCGGTCGTTGCAGGCGAGTTCGGAAGTTGGGGTCGATGTCCTGAGCGGAGGTGCAAACTACACAGGTGTCGGAATCGGACAAATAGCTTATATAGGGGAGGTGTATGCTTCGATGGGTCGACTCCCCAGGTTGAGCGCACCGCGCCAACCTCAAAGACCCTACGGTATGGATGAAGTCGGAAGTTGGGTCCGATGACCGATTCGATTAGTAGGTATGCTCATGAGGTCGGAATTTGGGTCCGATGACCTGCCATGTGCAGGAAGGCGAATGTTGACACTGTGCGTTGCAAGGTGCACACCAAGGCGCTGGTGCGGTCTTTTTAGTCGAGTTCGGAAGTTGGGGTCGATGTCCTGATCGGAGGTGCAAGCTACACAGGTGTGGGAATCGGACAAATAGCTTATATAGGGGAGGTGTATGCTTCGTTGGGTCGACTCCCCGGGTTGAGCGCACCGCGCCAACCTCAAAGACCCTACGGTATGGATGAAGTCGGAAGTTGGGTCCGATGACCGATTCGATATGTAGGCATACTCGCGAGGTCGGAATTTGGGTCCGATGACCTGCCACGTGCAGGAAGGCGAATGTTGGCACTGTGCGTTGCAAGGTGCGCACCAAGGCGCTGGTTCGGTCGTTGGAGGCGAGTTCGGAAGTTGGGGTCGATGTCTTGATCGGAGGTGCAAACTACACAGGTGTGGGAATCGGACAAATAGCTTATATAGGGGAGGTGTATGCTTCGTTGGGTCGACTCCCCGGGTTGAGCGCACCGCGCCAACCTCAAAGACCCTACGGTATGGATGAAGTCGGAAGTTGGGTCCGATGACCGATTCGATATGTAGGCATACTCGCGAGGTCGGAATTTGGGTCCGATGACCTGCCATGTGCAGGAAGGCGAATGTTGGGACTGTGCGTCGCAAGGTGCGCACCAAGGCGCTGGTGCCGTCGTTGCAGTCGAGTTCGGAAGTTGGGGTCGATGTCCTGGTCAGAGGTGCAAACTACACAGGTGTGGGAATCGGACAAATAGCTTATATAGGGGAGGTGTATGCTTCGATGGGTCGACTCCCTGGGTTGAGCGCACCGCGCCAACCTCAAAGACCCTACAGTATGGATGAAGTCGGAAGTTGGGTCCGATGACCGATTCGATACGTAGGCATATTGGCGAGGTCTGAATTTGTGTCCGATGACCTGCCATGCGCAGGAAGGCGGAATTTGGGTCCGATGACCGAGTTGATGGCGTGCCATGCGCAGAAAGGCGGAATTTGGGTCCGATGACCGAGTTGATGTTGATGGCCCGCCATGCACAGGAAGGCGGAATTTGGGTCCGATGACCGATTTGAAGGCGTGCCATACGCAAAAAGGCGGAGTTTGGGTCCGATGACCGAGTTGATATTGATGGCCCGCCATGCGCAGGAAGGCGGAATTTGGGTCCGATGACCTGACATACGCATGGAGTCCGACTCGGGGGCCGATGTTCGATTCGATGACTTGCATTGTGGGTAAAGTCGGAAGTTGTGGTCTTTGACCCGATTCGATGACCAGACTTCGGCTGCTTGAGAATCGGACAAATAACTTATATAGGGGAGGTAGTGTTCTCGAGCATCCTCCCCCCGTGCCCGTTTATGTCGATTGATGCTGGTGCTCGACTGGTTGGAGCGCTCGGATGCAAAAATCTTGCACCAGGATTTATCGATTGTGATGGACACGGCAAGTCTCCTGATTGCTATGCAGGAGCTCATCGTGAATCTCTATGCGGCCTTGGTATGGACTCGACCTGCGGAATGGTTCGGCAATGGTAGTCGCTCCAACACGTCCTTGCAATGGCCACAGAGGTGATTCGACTAGAGCTCCAGTCTAGCTTTTGGGTTGCTTGGCGGACTGGTATAGCCGCGATCGAGTTCCGGCCATGAACGTTTTAGATAGCTCTTGGGCTTTCTGGGACGGAAGTCGGAAGTTTGGGCTGTTGTCCGATTTGATGACCATTCTTCGGATGTGTGAGAATCGGACAAATAACTTATATAGGGGACTGTGTTGTCTCACGCAGCCCCCTCCGTGCCCCTCTATCTCGACCGATGTTGGTGCTTGAAAGGGTTGGGATCGCTCGGATTTATAAACGTGCACCACCATTTGTCGAGTGTGAGGGACGCGGCAGGTCTCCTAAATGCTATGCGGGCGCTCTCTGAGAATCTCTATCCGGCCTCGACACAGACTAGTCTTGCTGAATGGTTTGGCACTGGTAGTCGATCCAACACGTCGTTGTTGTGGCCGCCTAGGCGATTCGATTCGAGCCCCCGTCTAGCTTTTGGGTTGCTTGGCGGATTTTGCCCTATCCGCAAGTGAGCTCGGTCCCTAAACGTTCGAGAAACCCGATTGCTATGCGCCGACTCTCTTTCTTGCGAGCCTCCATCTAGCTTTTGGGTCTCTACGGAACGGAAGTCGGAATCTGGGACCGTTGTTTGATTCGACGAGGCAGACTACGGTTGTGCGAGAATCGGACAAATAACTTATATAGGGGAGGTGTTGACTGGAGCATTCTCCCCCGTGCCCCTCTAACTCGACCAATGCTGGCGCTCGAACGGTGGTAGCGCTCGGATTTTCATTGAGCGCCAGCATTGGTCGATTTAGAGGGGCATGCGAGATTCCCGAATGCTATGCGAGGGCTCTAACGGAAATGTCTATTGGTTTCGGTATGGATGCAATTGCGAGTGGTTCGGCAAAGGTAGTCGTTCCGATGCGTCCATGTCGTGGCCAAATCGATAATTCGATTTGAGCCCTCGTATAGCATTTGGGTCTCTCGATGTGATTCCGCATTCCAGTCCCTTTGGGCACTGCTTGAGCCGCATCCCAGGGGGTTCCCTTCCCAATAATCTGCCTCGCAACCCGATTGCTATGCGGTGAGGCTCCTCGGCCGCCTCGGAACTATCTGTGTATCAGACGCATCGCGGGATAAGGGGTTGGCAACGGTAGTCGCCCCAAGCGCGTCCGATGCTTGGACCATTCCGAGGCGGCCCTGAAGCCTCTTCCGTCTAGCCGTTGGGTCCTTCTCGCCGCATCCCTCGCCTCGCACCCCGATTGCTATGCGGTGAGGCTCCTCGGCCGCCTCGGAACTATCTGTGTATCGGACGCGTCGCGGGATAAGGGGTTGTCACTGGTAGTCGCCCCAAGCGCGTCCGATGCTTGGACCATTCCGAGGCGGCCCTGAAGCCTCTTCCGTCTAGCCGTTGGGTCCTTCTCGCCGCATCCCTCGCCTCGCACCCCGATTGCTATGCGGTGAGGCTCCTCGGCCGCCTCGGAACTATCTGTGTATCGGACGCGTCGCGGGATAAGGGGTTGTCATTGGTAGTCGCCCCAAGCGCGTCCGATGCTTGGACCATTCCGAGGCGGCCCTGAAGCCTCTTCCGTCTAGCCGTTGGGTCCTTCTCGCCGCATCCCTCGCCTCGCACCCCGATTGCTATGCGGTGAGGCTCCTCGGCCGCCTCGGAACTATCTGTGTATCGGACGCGTCGCGGGATAAGGGGTTGTCACTGGTAGTCGCCCCAAGCGCGTCCGATGCTTGGACCATTCCGAGGCGGCCCTGAAGCCTCTTCCGTCTAGCCGTTGGGTCCTTCTCGCCGCATCCCTCGCCTCGCACCCCGATTGCTATGCGGTGAGGCTCCTCGGCCGCCTCGGAACTATCTGTGTATCGGACGCGTCGCGGGATAAGGGGTTGTCACTGGTAGTCGCCCCAAGCGCGTTCGATGCTTGGACCATTCCGAGGCGGCCCTGAAGCCTCTTCCGTCTAGCCGTTGGGTCCTTCTCGCCGCATCCCTCGCCTCGCACCCCGATTGCTATGCGGTGAGGCTCCTCGGCCGCCTTGGAACTATCTGTGTATCGGACGCGTCGCGGGATAAGGGGTTGTCACTGGTAGTCGCCCCAAGCGCGTCCGATGCTTGGACCATTCCGAGGCGGACCCGAAGCCTCTTCCGTCTAGCCGTTGGGTCCTTCTCGCCGCATCCTTCGCCTCGCACCCCGATTGCTATGCGGTGAGGCTCCTCGGCCGCCTCGGAACTATCTGTGTATCGGACGCGTCGCGGGATAAGGGGTTGTCACTGGTAGTCGCCCCAAGCGCGTCCGATGCTTGGACCATTCCGAGGCGGACCCGAAGCCTCTTCCGTCTAGCCGTTGGGTCCTTCTCGCCGCATCCCTCGCCTCGCACCCCGATTGCTATGCGGTGAGGCTCCTCGGCCGCCTTGGAACTATCTGTGTATCGGACGCGTCGCGGGATAAGGGGTTGTCACTGGTAGTCGCCCCAAGCGCGTCCGATGCTTGGACCATTCCGAGGCGGACCCGAAGCCTCTTCCGTCTAGCCGTTGGGTCCTTCTCGCCGCATCCCTCGCCTCGCACCCCGATTGCTATGCGGTGAGGCTCCTCGGCCGCCTTGGAACTATCTGTGTATCGGACGCGTCGCGGGATAAGGGGTTGTCACTGGTAGTCGCCCCAAGCGCGTCCGATGCTTGGACCATTCCGAGGCGGACCCGAAGCCTCTTCCGTCTAGCCGTTGGGTCCTTCTCGCCGCATCCCTCGCCTCGCACCCCGATTGCTATGCGGTGAGGCTCCTCGGCCGCCTTGGAACTATCTGTGTATCGGACGCGTCGCGGGATAAGGGGTTGTCACTGGTAGTCGCCCCAAGCGCGTCCGATGCTTGGACCATTCCGAGGCGGCCCCGAAGCCTCTTCCGTCTAGCCGTTGGGTCCTTCTCGCCGCATCCCTCGCCTCGCACCCCGATTGCTATGCGGTGAGGCTCCTCGGCCGCCTTGGAACTATCTGTGTATCGGACGCGTCGCGGGATAAGGGGTTGTCACTGGTAGTCGCCCCAAGCGCGTCCGATGCTTGGACCATTCCGAGGCGGCCCCGAAGCCTCTTCCGTGTAGCCGTTGGGTCCTTCTCGCCGCATCCCTCGCCTCGCACCCCGATTGCTATGCGGTGAGGCTCCTCGGCCGCCTTGGAACTATCTGTGTATCGGACGCGTCGCGGGATAAGGGGTTGTCACTGGTAGTCGCCCCAAGCGCGTCCGATGCTTGGACCATTCCGAGGCGGACCTGAAGCCTCTTCCCTCTAGCCGTTGGGGCTTTCTCGCCGCATCCCTCGCCTCGCACCCTGATTGCTATGCTGTGAGGCTCCTCGGCCGCCTTGGAACTATCTGTGTATCGGACGCATCGCGGGATAAGGGGTTGGCAGTGGTAGTCGCCCCAAGCGCATCCGATGCTTGGACCATTCCGAGGCGGCCCTGCAGCCTCTTCCGTCTAGCCGTTGGGGCCATCTCGCCGCATCCCCCACCTCGCACCACGATTGCTATGCGGTGAGGCTCCTTGGCCGCCTCGGAACTATCTGTGTATCGGACGCATCGCGGGATAAGGGGTTGTCACTGGTAGTCGCCCCAAGCGCGTCCGATGCTTGGACTATTCCGAGGCGGCCCTGCAGCCTCTTCCGTCTAGCCGTTGGGGCCATCTCGCTGCATCCCCCACCTCCTCGGCCGCCTCGGAACTATCTGTGTATCGGACGCATCGCGGGATAAGGGGTTGGCAGTGGTAGTCGCCCCAAGCGCGTCCGATGCTTGGACTATTCCGAGGCAGCCCTGCAGCCTCTTCCGTCTAGCCTTTGGGGCCATCTCGCCGCATCCCTCGCCTCGCACCCCGATTGCTATGCGGTGAGGCTCCTCGGCCGCCTGGGAACTATCTTCGTATCGGACGCATCGCGGGATAAGGGGTTGTCACTGGTAGTCGCCCCAAGCGCGTCCGATGCTTGGACTATTCCGAGGCGGCCCTGTGGCCTCTTCCGTCTAGCCGTTGGGGCCATCTCGCCGCATCCCCCACCTCGCACCCCGATTGCTATGCGGTGAGGCTCTTCGGCCGCCTTGGAACTATCTTCGTATCGGACGCATCGCGGGATAAGGGGTTGTCACTGGTAGTGGCCCCAAGCGCGTCCGATGCTTGGACTATTCCGAGGCGGCCCTGCAGCCTCTTCCGTCTAGCCGTTGGGGCCATCTCGCCGCATCCCCCACCTCGCACCCCGATTGCTATGCGGTGAGGCTCCTCGGCCGCCTTGGAACTATCTTCGTATCGGACGCATCGCGGGATAAGGGGTTGTCACTGGTAGTCGCCCCAAGCGCGTCCGATGCTTGGACTATTCCGACGCGGCCCTGTGGCCTCTTCCGTCTAGCCGTTGGGGCCATCTCGCCGCATCCCCCACCTCGCACCCCGATTGCTATGCGGTGAGGCTCCTCGGCCGCCTTGGAACCATCTTCGTATCGGACGCATCGCGGGATAGGGGGCTGTCACTGGTAGTCGCCCCAAGCGTGTCCGATGCTTGGACCATTCCTAGGCGGCCCTGAAGCCTCTTCCGTCTAGCCGTTGGGGCCTTCCCGCCCCATCCCTCGCCTCGCACCCCCGATTGCTATGCGGTGAGGCTCCTCGGCCGCCTTGGAACCATCTGTGTATCGGACACATCGCGGGATAAGGGGTTGGCACTGGCAGTCGCCCCAAGCGCGTCCGATGCTTGGACCATTCCGAGGTGGCCCTGAAGCCTCTTCCGTCTAGCCGTTGGGGCCTTCCCGCCCCATCCCTCGCCTCGCACCCCGATTGATATGCGGTGAGGCTCCTCGGCCGCCTTGGAACTATCTGTGTATCGGACGCATCGCGGGATAAGGGGTTGGCACTGGTAGTCGTCCCAATCGCATCCGATGCTTGGACCATTCCGAGGCGGCCCTGCAGCCTCTTCCGTTTAGCCGTCGGGGCCTTCCCGCCGCATCCCTCGCCTCGCATCCCGATTCCTATGCGGTGAGTCTTCTCGGCCGCCGCGGAACTATACCTGTTATTGCTACTGCATCCTTCGGCTGGTAACCTCCTCTGCCGCCTTGGAACGTTCTCTTTGTCGGACGCGTCGCGGGATAAGGGGTTGGCACTGGTAGTCGCCCCAAGCGCGCCCGATGCATAGACCGCTCCGAGTCGACCTTGCTTTCAGCCTCTCACATGCATAGACCTCTCTGAGTCGACCCTGCAGCCTCTCACGTTTAGCCTTTGGAATCTCGCCTCACAACATGATTGCTATCCTTGATGCATCCCTTGCCTCGAGCCCTGATTGCTTTCTTGGCTGCATCCCTCCTCTCCTCACAGCCCGGTTGTCATCACTGCTTCATCCGTCGCTTCATGCATTCTGGCTGCTGGGCCCTTCCCACCGCACACCTCGATTGCTATCTCTTCTGCATCACACACCCCGATTGCTATCTCTGCTACATCCCTCGGCTCTCACTTCTGCATCCTTCGCCTCACACCTCGATTGCTATCAATGCTGCATCCGTAACCTCACACCCCGATTGCTATGCGGGGAGGCTCCTTGGCCGCCTTGGAAATTTCTGTGTGTCGGACGCACCGCGGGATAAGGGGTTGGCACTGGTAGTCGCCCCAAGTGCGCCCGATTCTTAGACCGCTTCGAGGTGACCTCGTAGCCTCTTTCGTCCAGGCTTCCTGCCTTCAACGCCCTTTTTACACCTCGATTGCTATGCGCGGGCTCGTTGGCGTCTATCACCTCTCTGCGAAGAGTGGCACGATGATTGTTGGGGTAAATCGTAGCAGTCCGATCTCTGGCCTTGGGCCATTGTGAGGGCTGATCGATTTCCTGTGCGCATCTCGTGTTCGCCCAGTAACAGACTCGACGACTTGTAATCGGTCTTGTTCCCGATTGTTCCTGGAGGTAGTCTTCGGAACTCTTGGATTTGACCTGTCACTCGAACTGTCCTCTTCC
>NW_026728929.1:435000-444136 GCF_030272615.1 Cryptomeria japonica
CTTGGCTGGGTTGCGCGCCCTGGTGGGCACCATGGTGCGCACCAAGGAGCGCTCCGAAGTGTGCTCCAAGGTGCGGCCTGCACGAAGTCGGAGCCCGGTTTGCCCCGGGTGTGCACCTCGGGTGGGCACCTTGGTGCGCATGCCTTGCCTGGGCTGCGCACCAGGGCGGGCTCAAGATGGCACCCGCGTTCCTTTTTTTTCACTATCTTTCAAAACGGAAATTTTAAAATCTCATTTTTTTTTGCCTTTTTCTGGAAATTAGTGAAGGCAGCGCATCAAAGGTGCGCACCTCGCTGCCCACCACGGTGCGCAACGCCGGTGGGCACCCGGGAGTGCTTCGAAGTGTGCTCCAAGGTGCTGCGTGCACGTTGTCGGAGCCCGGTTTGCCCCGGGTGCGCACCTCGCGTGCACCTTCGTCGGGGTGGGCACCTTGGCTGGGTTTGCCCCGGCTGCGCTCCGAAGCGGGGTTATTGGAGCGCCGCCTCTTTTTTTGTCGGAGCGTTTGGTGGGGTTTCTCGCATTGGCTCTTCCGAGGCCCGGTTGCCACCCTGGCGCGCACGAAGTCGGAAGTAGGGTTAATTGCCCGGGTGCGCACCTTTGCCAGGGTGGGCACCTTACCTGGGCTGCGCACCAGGGCGGGCTCAAGATGGCACGCGCGTTCCGTTTTTTTCACTATCTTTCAAAACGGAAATTTTAAAATCTCCTTTTTTTTTTGCCTTTTCTGGAAATTAGTGAAGGCAGCGCATCAAAGGTGCGCACCTCGCTGCCCACCTTGGTGTGCTCTGAGGTGCGCACCCGGGAGCGCTACGAAGTGTGCTCCAAGGTGCGGCGTGCACGTTGTCGGAGCCCGGTTTGCCCCGGGTGCGCACCTCGCCTGCACCTTGGCCGGGGTGGGCACCTTGGCTGGGTTTGCCCAGGGTGCGCTCCGAAGCGGGGTTACTGGAGCGCCCCCTCTTTTTTTGTCAGAGCGTTTGGTGGGGTTTCTCGCATTGGCTCTTCCCAGGCCCGGTTGTTGGGTGCGCTCCCACCCTGGCGCGCGCGAAGTTGGAAGTTGGGTTAATTGCCCGGGCGCGCACCTTCGCCAGGGTGGGCACCTTGGTGCGCACACCTTGGCTGGGCTGCGCACCAGGGCGGGCTCAAGATGGCACCAGCATTCCCTTTTTCTCACTATCTTTCAAAACGGAAATTTTAAAATCTCGTTTTTTTTTTGCCTTTTATGGAAATTAGTGAAGGCATCGCATCAAAGGTGCGCACCTCGCTGCCCACCTTGGTGTGCTCCGAGGTGCCCACCACGGTGCGCAACGCCGGTGCGAACCCGGGAGCGCCCCGATGTGTGCTCCAAGGTGCGGCGTGCACGAAGTCGGACCCCGGTTTGCCCCGGGTGCGCACCTCGCGTGCACCTTGGTGCGCACACCTTGGCTGGGTTGCGCGGCCTGGTGGGCACCATGGTGCGCACCAAGGAGCGCTCCGAAGTGTGCTCCAAGGTGCGGCGTGCACGAAGTCGGAGCCCGGTTTGCCCCGGGTACGCACCTCGCGTGCACCTTCGCCGGGGTGGGCACCTCGGCTGGGTTGCGCGCCCTGGTGCGCACCAAGGAGCGCTCCGAAGTGTGCTCCAAGGTGCGGCGTGCACGAAGTCGGAGCCCGGTTTGCCCCGGGTGCGCACCTCGCGTGCACCTTCGGCGGGGTTGCGCGCCCTGGTGGGCACCATGGTGCGCACCAAGGAGCGCTCCGAAGTGTGCTCCAAGGTGCGGCGTGCACGAAGTCGGAGCCCGGTTTGCCCCGGGTGCGCACCTCGCGTGCACCTTCGGCGGGGTTGCGCGCCCTGGTGGGCACCATGGTGCGCACCAAGGAGCGCTCCGAAGTGTGCTCCAAGGTGCGGCGTGCACGAAGTCGGAGCCCGGTTTGCCCCGGGTGCGCACCTCGCGTGCACCTTCGCCGCGGTGGGCACCATGGCGTGCACGAAGTCGGAGCCCGGTTTGCCCCGGGTGCGCACCTCGCGTGCACCTTCGCCGGGGTGGGCACCTCGGCTGGGTTGCGCGCCCTGGTGCGCACCAAGGAGCGCTCCGAAGTGTGCTCCAAGGTGCGGCGTGCACGAAGTCGGAGCCCGGTTTGCCCCGGGTGCGCACCTCGCGTGCACCTTCGCCAGGGTGGGCACCTCGGTGCGCACACCTTCTCAATGTTTTCTTGCCTTTTCTGGAAATTGGTGAAGGCAGCGCATCAAAGGTGCGCACCTCGGTGTGCTCCGAGGTGCGAACCCGAGAGCGCTCCGAGGTGCCCACGAAGTCGAAAGTCGGGTTAATTGCATTGTTTTCCCCGGGTGCGCTCCGAGGTGCGCAACATCGGCGCGCACCAAGGAGGGCTCCGAAGTGTGCTCCAAGGTGCGCACGATGGCGTGCACCTCTGGTGCGCACGATTCGGAGCTCGGTTTGACCGGGGTGCGCACACCTTGGCTGGGTTGCGCACCTTTTGTGCGCTCCAAGGTGCGCACGAAGTCGGAGCTCGGTTTGCCCCGGGTGCGCACCTTCGCCAGGGTGCGCACCTTGATGCGCACGCCTTGGCTGGGCTGCGCACCTTGGTGGGCGCCATGGTGCGCACCTTTCGTGCGCTCCAAGGTGCGCACGAAGTCGGAGCTCGGTTTGCCCCGGGTGCGCACCTTGGTGGGCGCCATGGTGCACTCCGAGGTGCCCAAGATTGGTGCGCACCAAGGAGCGCTCCGAAGTGCGCTCCAAGGTGCGCGCGAAGTCGAAAGTTGGGTTAATTGTCCGGTTTGCCTCGGGTGCGCACCTTGCGTGCACCTTCGCCAGGGTGGGCGCCTTGGTGCGCACACCTTGGCTGGGCTGCGCACACCTTGGCACCCGCGTTTCCTTCATTTTAAATTTTTTTTTTTTACAATCTCTCAAGTGGGAAATTCTATAATCTCAACTTTTTTTGCCTTTTCAGGAAACTTTTGAATGGAGCGCATCATTGGTGCGCTCCGAAGTGTGCTCCAAAGCTCTCTCCAGCTGCGTGCACCTGCCCCGGCCGCGCACCCGGCCCCGCCCAGCTTCGCTCACCTGTCCCGGGCGTCTGGTGCGGAACCTTAGAGTAAGAAACATCACCGTGCACCTTGGCCAACGTGCGCGACTCGACCGAGCGCGCACTGGCCGAGGTGCACACCGATTTCACCTGGGTGCGCGCGCAGCACCTCGGGCGCACCGGGGTGCGCGCACAACGCCCGGGTTGCACCGTGGCCTGTGTGCTCGGGGCGCCTCGGGTGCGCGCTCGGTGTCGCCCCCGCGCGCGCGGTAGTGCGGGCAGCGCACCCCGGCCCGGCCCGGCCCCGACGAGAACGCAAACGGGCAAAAGGTTTATTCAAATAGCATTGCGATGCCCGGCGAAAAACTAAAAAAGGGTGCAACACCGGGACTTCCCGGGAGGTCACCCATCCCAGTACTACTCCGGCCCAAGCGCGCTTAACTGCGGAGTTCTGATGGGATCCGGTGCACTAACGCTGGTATGATCGCACCCGTTATGAGCTTGTCGCAGTGTGTACTTAGCAAACCGCGACCCACGTGCGAATCCACCCCGGCCACCCACCCCCGTCGAGGTGCACACCCTCCCTCGCGAAGTGCGCCCCGTTCGCCAAGTGTGAGCCCTGCCCGGGTGCGCGCACCTTGCTAGGGCGTCGGGTGTGCACCCGGCCCGGCCTACGTGCGTGCACCTGTAGGGGACGTCGTGTGCGTGCAGTGTCCCGTCTGCAACGCGGTGCCCACACACCACCTCGGGCGCAACGACCTGCGCTCACATGTGGGCCGAGTGCACCTTGGTGCATGTTCGGGGCGCCTCGGGTGCACGCTCGATCTTGCCCCGGTGCACCAAGGCGCTCGGTTTGCCCCGGGTGCGCACTTGGTGCAAGGTGGGCACCCAAAATAGGGATCAAGCACCAAAACACAAGTTTCGGGATGCAAAATGGGACCCAAGGACCACAAATGCGTTCCAAGACCCATGATGGGTCCACGAGAACAAAAATGTGTTCCGAGACTTAATAAACAAATATTGGGTTTTAGGAGAAGAAACATGCTCTGATGCCCAAAACGAGAATCGACCCCGAAAAGGCCACAGGCCAAAAGTGGGATGCGAGACAAAAAAAAATGGGACCCGAGGACCAAAATTGGGTTCCCAGGTCGAAGACAGGGCAACCGGACAAGAAACGACCTCTAAGGCTCGAAATGAGTCCCGACGACTAAAACTTGACAAGAAGCACCCATCAGGCACCCAACTCGACACCCATGGGATGCCGACCCACCCGGGCTTCCACCTAGCACACCTTGGCACCCACCCACCCTCGCACCCAACCTCGCACCCAACTTAGCACCTTTGAACCCACATTGGCACTCACCCTGACCCTGGCACCTTGGAACCCACATTGGCACTCACCTTGACCCTGGCACCCACCTTTGCACTCACCTTGGGACCCACCCTGGCTCCCACCTCGGCACCCACCCAGACACCCACCTTGGTTCCTTGGCACCCACCTTGGATCCTTGGCACCCACCCCGACACCCACCTTGGCACGCAACTTGGCTACTTGCCACCCACCTTGGCTCCTTGACGCCCACCCCGACAACCACCCCGTGACCTACCCTGGCTAGGGTTGGTGCACACCCACCCTGGTGCCCACCTTGGCACCCACCCTATGACCCACCTTGGCACGCACCTTAGTACCCACACCGTTACCCACCCTAGGACCCACCCCGTGACCCACCTTGGCCAGGGTGGGTGCCTTGGTGCGCACAACTTGCCTGGGCTGCACACCAGGGCGGGCTCAAGATGGCACCCGCGTTCCGTTTTTTTCACTATCTTTCAAAACGGAAATTTTAAAATCTCATTTTTTTCTTTTTTTTGCCTTTTCTGGAAATTAGTGAAGGCAGCGCATCAAAGGTGCGCAATGCTGGTGCGAACCCGGGAGCGCTCCGATGTGTGCTCCAAGGTGCGGCGTGCACGAAGTCCGAGCCCGGTTTGCCCCGGGTGCGCACCTCGCGTGCACCTTCGCCGGGGTGAGCACCTTGGCTGGGTTGCGCGCCCTGGTGCGTACCAAGGAGCGCTCTGAAGTGTGCTCCAAGGTGCGGCGTGCACGAAGTCGGAGCCCGGTTTGCCCCGGGTGTGCACCTCGGGTGCGCACCTCGCGTGCACCTTCGCTGCGGTGGGCACCTTGGCTGGGTTGCGCGCCTTGGTGGGCACCATGCAGTGCACGAAGTCGGAGCCCGGTTTGCCCCGGGCGCGCACCTCCGCCAGGGTGGGCACCTTGGTGCGCACAACTTGCCTGGGCTGCGCATCAGGAAGGGCTCAAGATGGCACCCGCGTTCCGTTTTTTTCACTATCTTTCAGAACGGAAATTTTAAAATATCGTTTTTTTTTGCCTTTTCTGGAAATTAGTGAAGGCAGCGCATCAAAGGTGCGCAACGCTGGTGCGAACCTGGGAGCGCTCCGATGTGTGCTCCAAGGTGCGGCGTGCACGAAGTCGGAGCCCGGTTTGCCTCGGGTGCGCCCTGGTGGGCACCATGGTGCGCACCAAGGAGCGCTCCGAAGTGTGCTCCAAGGTGCGGCCTGCACGAAGTCGGAGCCCGGTTTGCCCCGGGTGTGCACCTCGGGTGGGCACCTTGGTGCGCATGCCTTGCCTGGGCTGCGCACCAGGGCGGGCTCAAGATGGCACCCGCGTTCCTTTTTTTTCACTATCTTTCAAAACGGAAATTTTAAAATCTCATTTTTTTTTGCCTTTTTCTGGAAATTAGTGAAGGCAGCGCATCAAAGGTGCGCACCTCGCTGCCCACCACGGTGCGCAACGCCGGTGGGCACCCGGGAGTGCTTCGAAGTGTGCTCCAAGGTGCTGCGTGCACGTTGTCGGAGCCCGGTTTGCCCCGGGTGCGCACCTCGCGTGCACCTTCGTCGGGGTGGGCACCTTGGCTTGGTTTGCCCCGGCTGCGCTCCGAAGCGGGGTTATTGGAGCGCCGCCTCTTTTTTTGTCGGAGCGTTTGGTGGGGTTTCTCGCATTGGCTCTTCCGAGGCCCGGTTGCCACCCTGGCGCGCACGAAGTCGGAAGTAGGGTTAATTGCCCGGGTGCGCACCTTTGCCAGGGTGGCACCTTACCTGGGCTGCGCACCAGGGCGGGCTCAAGATGGCACGCGCGTTCCGTTTTTTTCACTATCTTTCAAAACGGAAATTTTAAAATCTCCTTTTTTTTTTGCCTTTTCTGGAAATTAGTGAAGGCAGCGCATCAAAGGTGCGCACCTCGCTGCCCACCTTGGTGTGCTCTGAGGTGCGCACCCGGGAGCGCTACGAAGTGTGCTCCAAGGTGCGGCGTGCACGTTGTCGGAGCCCGGTTTGCCCCGGGTGCGCACCTCGCCTGCACCTTGGCCGGGGTGGGCACCTTGGCTGGGTTTGCCCAGGGTGCGCTCCGAAGCGGGGTTACTGGAGCGCCCCCTCTTTTTTTGTCAGAGAGTTTGGTGGGGTTTCTCGCATTGGCTCTTCCCAGGCCCGGTTGTTGGGTGCGCTCCCACCCTGGCGCGCGCGAAGTTGGAAGTTGGGTTAATTGCCCGGGCGCGCACCTTCGCCAGGGTGGGCACCTTGGTGCGCAAACCTTGGCTGGGCTGCGCACCAGGGCGGGCTCAAGATGGCACCAGCATTCCCTTTTTCTCACTATCTTTCAAAACGGAAATTTTAAAATCTCGTTTTTTTTTTGCCTTTTATGGAAATTAGTGAAGGCATCGCATCAAAGGTGCGCACCTCGCTGCCCACCTTGGTGTGCTCCGAGGTGCCCACCACGGTGCGCAATGCCGGTGCGAACCCGGGAGCGCCCCGATGTGTGCTCCAAGGTGCGGCGTGCACGAAGTCGGACCCCGGTTTGCCCCGGGTGCGCACCTCGCGTGCACCTTGGTGCGCACACCTTGGCTGGGTTGCGCGGCCTGGTGGGCACCATGGTGCGCACCAAGGAGCGCTCCGAAGTGTGCTCCAAGGTGCGGCGTGCACGAAGTCGGAGCCCGGTTTGCCCCGGGTGCGCACCTTCGCCGCGGTGGGCACCATGGCGTGCACGAAGTCGGAGCCCGGTTTGCCCCGGGTGCGCACCTCGCGTGCACCTTCGCCGGGGTGGGCACCTCGGCTGGGTTGCGCGCCCTGGTGCGCACCAAGGAGCGCTCTGAAGTGTGCTCCAAGGTGCGGCGTGCACGAAGTCGGAGCCCGGTTTGCCCCGGGTGTGCACCTCGGGTGCGCACCTCGCGTGCACCTTCGCTGCGGTGGGCACCTTGGCTGGGTTGCGCGCCTTGGTGGGCACCATGCAGTGCACGAAGTCGGAGCCCGGATTGCCCCGGGCGCGCACCTCCGCCAGGGTGGGCACCTTGGTGCGCACAACTTGCCTGGGCTGCGCACCAGGAAGGGCTCAAGATGGCACCCGCGTTCCGTTTTTTTCACTATCTTTCAGAACGGAAATTTTAAAATCTCGTTTTTTTTTGCCTTTTCTGGAAATTAGTGAAGGCAGCGCATCAAAGGTGCGCAACGCTGGTGCGAACCTGGGAGCGCTCCGATGTGTGCTCCAAGGTGCGGCGTGCACGAAGTCGGACCCCGGTTTGCCCCGGGTGCGCACCTCGCGTGCACCTTGGTGCGCACACCTTGGCTGGGTTGCGCGCCCTGGTGGGCACCATGGTGCGCACCAAGGAGCGCTCCGAAGTGTGCTCCAAGGTGCGGCGTGCACGAAGTCGGAGCCCGGTTTGCCCCGGGTGCGCACCTCGCGTGCACCTTCGCCGCGGTGGGCACCATGGCGTGCACGAAGTCGGAGCCCGGTTTGCCCCGGGTGCGCACCTCGCGTGCACCTTCGCCGGGGTGGGCACCTTGGTGTGCAGACCTTGGCTGGGTTGCGCGCCCTGGTGGGCACCATGGTGCGCACCAAGGAGCGCTCCGAAGTGTGCTCCAAGGTGCGGCCTGCACGAAGTCGGAGCCCGGTTTGCCCCGGGTGTGCACCTCGGGTGGGCACCTTGGTGCGCATGCCTTGCCTGGGCTGCGCACCAGGGCGGGCTCAAGATGGCACCCGCGTTCCTTTTTTTTCACTATCTTTCAAAACGGAAATTTTAAAATCTCATTTTTTTTTGCCTTTTTCTGGAAATTAGTGAAGGCAGCGCATCAAAGGTGCGCACCTCGCTGCCCACCACGGTGCGCAACGCCGGTGGGCACCCGGGAGTGCTTCGAAGTGTGCTCCAAGGTGCTGCGTGCACGTTGTCGGAGCCCGGTTTGCCCCGGGTGCGCACCTCGCGTGCACCTTCGTCGGGGTGGGCACCTTGGCTGGGTTTGCCCCGGCTGCGCTCCGAAGCGGGGTTATTGGAGCGCCGCCTCTTTTTTTGTCGGAGCGTTTGGTGGGGTTTCTCGCATTGGCTCTTCCGAGGCCCGGTTGCCACCCTGGCGCGCACGAAGTCGGAAGTAGGGTTAATTGCCCGGGTGCGCACCTTTGCCAGGGTGGGCACCTTACCTGGGCTGCGCACCAGGGCGGGCTCAAGATGGCACGCGCGTTCCGTTTTTTTCACTATCTTTCAAAACGGAAATTTTAAAATCTCCTTTTTTTTTTGCCTTTTCTGGAAATTAGTGAAGGCAGCGCATCAAAGGTGCGCACCTCGCTGCCCACCTTGGTGTGCTCTGAGGTGCGCACCCGGGAGCGCTACGAAGTGTGCTCCAAGGTGCGGCGTGCACGTTGTCGGAGCCCGGTTTGCCCCGGGTGCGCACCTCGCCTGCACCTTGGCCGGGGTGGGCACCTTGGCTGGGTTTGCCCAGGGTGCGCTCCGAAGCGGGGTTACTGGAGCGCCCCCTCTTTTTTTGTCAGAGCGTTTGGTGGGGTTTCTCGCATTGGCTCTTCCCAGGCCCGGTTGTTGGGTGCGCTCCCACCCTGGCGCGCGCGAAGTTGGAAGTTGGATTAATTGCCCGGGCGCGCACCTTCGCCAGGGTGGGCACCTTGGTGCGCACACCTTGGCTGGGCTGCGCACCAGGGCGGGCTCAAGATGGCACCAGCATTCCCTTTTTCTCACTATCTTTCAAAACGGAAATTTTAAAATCTCGTTTTTTTTTTGCCTTTTATGGAAATTAGTGAAGGCATCGCATCAAAGGTGCGCACCTCGCTGCC
>NW_026728930.1:0-2500 GCF_030272615.1 Cryptomeria japonica
GAACGCGGGTGCCATCTTGAGCCCTTCCTGGTGCGCAGCCCAGGCAAGTTGTGCGCACCAAGGTGCCCACCCTGGCGGAGGTGCGCGCCCGGGGCAAACCGGGCTCCGACTTCGTGCACTGCATGGTGCCCACCAAGGCGCGCAACCCAGCCAAGGTGCCCACCGCAGCGAAGGTGCACGCGAGGTGCGCACCCGAGGTGCACACCCGGGGCAAACCGAGCTCCGACTTCGTGCACGCCGCACCTTGGAGCACACTTCAGAGCGCTCCTTGGTGCGCACCAGGGCGCGCAACCCAGCCAAGGTGCTCACCCCGGCGAAGGTGCACGCGAGGTGCGCACCCGGGGCAAGCCGGGCTCGGACTTCGTGCACGCCGCACCTTGGAGCACACATCGGAGCGCTCCCGGGTTCGCACCAGCATTGCGCACCTTTGATGCGCTGCCTTCACTAATTTCCAGAAAAGGCAAAAAAAAAAAAAAAACGAGATTTTAAAATTTCCGTTTTGAAAGATAGTGAAAAAAACGGAACGCGGGTGCCATCTTGAGCCCGCCCTGGTGTGCAGCCCAGGCAAGTTGTGCGCACCAAGGCACCCACCCTGGCCAAGGTGGGTCACGGGGTGGGTCCTAGGGTGGGTAACGGGGTGGGTACTAAGGTGCGTGCCAAGGTGGGTCATGGGGTGGGTGCCAAGGTGGGCACCAGGGTGGGTGTGCACCAACCCTAGCCAGGGTAGGTCACGGGGTGGTTGTCGGGGTGGGCGTCAAGGAGCCAAGGTGGGTGGCAAGTAGCCAAGTTGCGTGCCAAGGTGGGTGTCGGGGTGGGTGCCAAGGATCCAAGGTGGGTGCCAAGGAACCAAGGTGGGTGTCTGGGTGGGTGCCGAGGTGGGAGCCAGGGTGGGTCCCAAGGTGAGTGCAAAGGTGGGTGCCAGGGTCAAGGTGAGTGCCAATGTGGGTTCCAAGGTGCCAGGGTCAGGGTGAGTGCCAATGTGGGTTCAAAGGTGCTAAGTTGGGTGCGAGGTTGGGTGCGAGGGTGGGTGGGTGCCAAGGTGTGCTAGGTGGAAGCCCGGGTGGGTCGGCATCCCATGGGTGTCGAGTTGGGTGCCTGATGGGTGCTTCTTGTCAAGTTTTAGTCGTCGGGACTCATTTCGAGCCTTAGAGGTCGTTTCTTGTCCGGTTGCCCTGTCTTCGACCTGGGAACCCAATTTTGGTCCTCGGGTCCCATTTTTTTTTGTCTCGCATCCCACTTTTGGCCTGTGGCCTTTTCGGGGTCGATTCTCGTTTTGGGCATCAGAGCATGTTTCTTCTCCTAAAACCCAATATTTGTTTATTAAGTCTCGGAACACATTTTTGTTCTCGTGGACCCATCATGGGTCTTGGAACGCATTTGTGGTCCTTGGGTCCCATTTTGCATCCCGAAACTTGTGTTTTGGTGCTTGATCCCTATTTTGGGTGCCCACCTTGCACCAAGTGCGCACCCGGGGCAAACCGAGCGCCTTGGTGCACCGGGGCAAGATCGAGCGTGCACCCGAGGCGCCCCGAACATGCACCAAGGTGCACTCGGCCCACATGTGAGCGCAGGTCGTTGCGCCCGAGGTGGTGTGTGGGCACCGCGTTGCAGACGGGACACTGCACGCACACGACGCCCCGTCCAGGTGCACGCACGTAGGCCGGGCCGGGTGCACACCCGACGCCCTAGCAAGGTGCGCGCACCCGGGCAGGGCTCACACTTGGCGAACGGGGCGCACTTCGCGAGGGAGGGTGTGCACCTCGACGGGGGTGGGTGGCCGGGGTGGATTCGCACGTGGGTCGCGGTTTGCTAAGTACACACTGCGACAAGCTCATAACGGGTGCGATCATACCAGCGTTAGTGCACCGGATCCCATCAGAACTCCGCAGTTAAGCGCGCTTGGGCCGGAGTAGTACTGGGATGGGTGACCTCCCGGGAAGTCCCGGTGTTGCACCCTTTTTTAGTTTTTCGTCGGGCGTCGCAATGCTATTTGAATAAACCTTTTGCCCGTTTGCGTTCTCGTCGGGGCCGGGCCGGGCCGGGGTGCGCTGCCCGCACTACCGCGCGCGCGGGGGCGACACCGAGCGCGCACCCGAGGCGCCCCGAGCACACAGGCCACGGTGCAACCCGGGCGTTGTGCGCGCACCCCGGTGCGCCCGAGGTGCTGCGCGCGCACCCAGGTGAAATCGGTGTGCACCTCGGCCAGTGCGCGCTCGGTCGAGTCGCGCACGTTGGCCAAGGTGCACGGTGATGTTTCTTACTCTAAGGTTCCGCACCAGACGCCCGGGACAGGTGAGCGAAGCTGGGCGGGGCCGGGTGCGCGGCCGGGGCAGGTGCACGCAGCTAGAGAGAGCTTTGGAGCACACCAGAGGTGCGCACCTTGGAGCACACTTCGGAGCGCACCAATGATGCGCTCCATTCAAAAGTTTCCTGAAAAGGCAAAAAAAGTTGAGATTATAGAATTTCCCACTTGAGAGATTGTAAAAAAAAAAAATTTAAA